>NC_083343.1:32560843-32830072 GCF_019175385.1 Lycium barbarum | reverse complement strand
ATGCCCATGTTGTGGCAATTCCACCCAGAATGTAATGGGTTACTCATATAGCACGTCCTTGTATAATGCTCAAGGCTGGTTTCTGAGTTCTAGTTCAAGGCAGGGCTGGACGGCACTCACGGGGGTTAGGGGGAGCCTTCCCCCCTCTTAAACAGGTTCTAGCAGTGCCAGTTCAAGAATGTAGGGATTGTTGTCTTTGGTAGTGATACTGCTATTAAAGACGGATATCTTATCAAGCGCACTGGATCTATTGTGCCAGTTTCATACGACCTGGTGGAGTGGCACAAGATCTGCCTCTTGGCTTATGTATAGATATTGATTCATTCACACAACAATTTGCCCCCGCCTTAAAGGATCCCAACTCATCACCCTCATCTCCAACTTATTCGTGGTTTTAAGGTGCTTTTGACTATTAGAAAAACTTATTTGGAGACCAAGGCGACATCCTTTTTCGATTGGGTATGGCTTCAACTATTCCCGTAGCCCAGCCGCCTGGGCGCACTGTCGCCGTTGGAAACCTTCTTTAGAGTTATTTGTTTATTTTTCTTTTATTTTCAATATGTTATACTAGAGACTAGTTTAATTAAATTATATGCCTATGATTCTAGTTTATTATAGTGTTTATTCTAATTTTTAGATTAGGATTTTGTTAGATTAATTTTCTTTTAAGTGTTTAACCTTTAATTAATTACATTGTTAATTTTGAATCTTAAATTGATTACATTTTTAGTTTTGAACATTGAATTGATATGAATTGATCATTACATTGTTAGTTTGAACCTTGATTGACTACACTGTGTTGAGTAGTTGTTGACTCAATAATAGTGATAAGCTTAAAATGAAGTTTGATTATTTGACAACTAATCTATCCATGAGACAATCAAGTCCAAGGGAGTTATAAAAAAGGCATTGAATAACCAAAAGTCCAAACATTTCTCCAAAGGATTCAGTGAAGCAGTCACAACATAAGAGTAATATCTCAAAGGATCTTGTCCTTATCAAGGAACATTAGAGTCTGTCAAAGAACTACTTCATACCAACTGGAAGAATTGGAATATTGACTCTTTCCTATTCGATAAAAGGTTGGAATTCAAGTTATGGAAGTAGTACCATAAACTCAACACATGGAATTAGCATTGGAGTAAGATAAGAAGAAGCCAACACGCAAACAAGGAAAGAAGGAAATCCAAGTCAAACAATGATTGGTTTTCAGACACAATTATAAAACCACTACTTGGTTAGAAGAGAAGATGACAACTACTCTATGTAAATAGCACGAACAAGCTTTGGAGCTTAACCACAACCACAAATTTTCAACGTGAGGCATCCAGAGTGAGTGGAGTCAACACCTGAGTCTCTAGAGCGCCAACCACACACCAACAAATAATCTGAGCTTATCAAAATTTATCATTCAATTCTTTTGTTGTAATAGTTAAGTTCTAGTTGTGATTCCATGTATTTACCTTTGTTACTATTGTTTAATAGGTGTACAATTGAGTTATAAGGGACTTCCTTGACTGGGTAGAGTCATTGAAGAAAGAGAGAAGAGAGCTAACACTTAGGAACTGTTGAGAGTTAAGAGGGTAGAGGTGGTTGAAAGGGTAGAGGTGGAACTGTTTGGGTTCCTTACGTATTACAAGGGTAGTTGTATACCTTAGATTTGTTGGGGCTTGTTTGAGTGAAGAGTTCGAAAAAATTCCTACTGGGTAGGTCATGGTTTTTCCTCCCTTGAGCAAGGAGCGCTTCCATGCTGAATTCTTCTGTTGATTACTTTCTACAATTTAGCTTTTCACATAGTTGCTCAAAGAACCTGGTTCTTTGAATGGTTAGGTCGTAGCCGTAAGCTAACAAGTGGTGTCAGAGCTAGATATTTCTACAAAAGCTATCACCTTGAAAGATGGTCACACCTCCAATATTCCAAGAAGGACAATCAATCGCAAGACCACCATACTTCAACAGAACACTATGAATGGTGGATCAAGAATGAAAGACTTCATCATCTCTCAGGAGATCGAGGTTTGGAATATAATTCAAGATGACCAAAGATTACCTTCAGCACAAGTTAATGAAGGCGAAGAAACTGATCCCAAAACTTGTGAGTAAAACAATGAAAACGAGTTGGAGAACACTCAGTTAAATGTCAAAACATAAGCAAATTCCTATCAAAGGTATTAGTCCCGCCATATACGAGCAAATCCTCTCATGCAAAAGTGCAAAACAAATATGGAATAATCTTCAAGTAAACTATGAAAAAGAAAATAGTGTCCCTCTATAAGAACAAGAATGAGATCTCTTGTGAAGATTCACCCCTAGAAGTAATTAGGAAACTAATCTTCAGAAGAACCATCAGAGCTCTCAGAAAGGCACTGAATGAATTAGACAATGAGGCAGAAGGGAAACATCAAAAACTCATCAAAATACGATGATCAGCCCATAACAGAAGACATGGAGGATCTCACACTAATGGCCAATTCAGATATTGAAGATGAAGATTAAGATGCTATATTAGACTTGCTAGCTCAGACAAAGAGAGAAAACAATCAGACCATAATTAATGATCACGTAGCCCATGTATCAATGGCTGACATAGAAGGAATAGTGCATAACCATACAATACTAACTACTCCGAGAAGGTTCATCTGGGATGACAAAGGTGATGAGGATGAGTATATCGACAAGAAGTTCTTCTCATATTTGAGTGAAGAAGTTCACAATTACTCCAAAAGAAAGCTGGAAATGTCACTCAACTCATCCTCAATATGTTGGATAATTCCCATACTGAGAGGAATGAATTAATGTCGGATACACTATTCTCCGGAGGAGCCTCACAAGCCTGGAAAAAGAAAAAAGAGAAATTGGTAAGTGAAAGTGAAAATCTCAATAATTAGGTTCTGTCACTGAGGAATGAAAAAGTGGGACTAGAAATTCAAAAAAGTCTATCCACCCCCTATGACAAAAGTGAAGTCAGAAAGACACTGAAAGAATTGAAGGAACAACAGTGAATATCAATGCTAATCTATATAGGAAGAATAAGTCCTTGGAAACTACAACCTTTTGCACAAGAATCAAAATAAGGGTAGACTATGTGCAAATGCAAAGAATAAAGACAAATAATGAGAAGTCTTTATTCAATATTGAATGCTTCTACTGGGAAGACTATAGACACATACAGAAGACATATCGTGTCAAAATGTGGTCAACCAAAAGTAGAAAACAGTAGGTTGAGGAACAAAGGAAAGGAGAAGAACCTGGCACCTCATATCAAGTACAAAGTGAGTGAAATTCTTGGCACCTCACATCAAGTACAAAGTGAGTGAAACTCTTACCAGAGGGAACCTAATTTTGAATTGGTTCCTAAGATTCATCTCTGAGCTAACATGAAAGGCTAAGGTAGAAGGAAATTAGAGCATGTGAAGAGGCCTAAGCATAAGAAAATCTTAAGGAAAACACTCCTTCTACTAACACCTATAAAGAGGGAGCATGGGATATATCAAAACACTCTGAAAGATCCCACTCTCCGGTGCATAAGAGAGAGACATAAAGGCTTCTTGCAAAAAAAAAAAAAAATCAGAGTCGAAAACCAGAAGTTAAAGTGCTAACAAACTAAGTCTCCAGAAAGCCTATATCAAAATCAGAAAAATTCAATAAATGAAGAGAAGAAATCAAGGTTCAAAGAAGATGAAGTTACAACACATAACATGGAAACTAAGAAGTAACCAAGATCTACCATCCCAAGTATCATTACTAGGAACCTGGTTCTCAGAAATGAGGTACACAATATTCTTGAAGTTGATCCCAAAAACCTCCACTATCGAAATTATCAAAACAAATCCCCATGAACATTCAAAGTCAGGGCAAGGAAGACTAAAAAAGGATATAGATATCTGGTCCTTAATTCAATAAGGAACCATATTAACTTTAAGAAGAGAAGGAGTAAAAGAAAGAGTTAAGAAGAAATAGTCATATAGTCATCACAATGTGTGAAAAAGGAGGAAGAATATGCAGATGAACGGAAAAGAAGCAGACTCACACAAAATTATGGCTACCAATAACATCTAGAGAAATTCGAGAAGTAACTGGTTCATTGAAGAGGCTGAAAAAGTGCAGAAGACAAGACAACATATTAAGAAAAGCACCAGTAGAGAAATTATTACTTCTGCCAAAGAAAGACTCATTGGGGTACAGTTTAATACAGAATAAAAGGGTGTTTTAGAAGCAAGAGAAAAACATGCCTGCCATTATTCATAGAAGCAGATTAAAGGAGCAATATTGGAAGACGAACTGAGCACAAAATTCTCCTCAATTTGGCTATGAAAGGGGAGTATTTGAGAATGTTCTAAGTGAAACAGTGTCTTACTTAGCCTTATACCTTTACTACTCATGGCATGATCAATTAAGCACAGACAACACATACACTGAGGAATCTAGTCAAAATGTCTGGTTCTTATGACTATTAGGTATACACCTCTCTCTAATAGAAAGTTGCATAAATATGTTTATACTGTTAATCCACCGAATTCAGTCATATAATCCCTTACCTGAAAGAAACCAACTTAAGTCAGACCATATAAATCATAGACCTTGTACTAATTACCCAACCCCAAAATGCCCTCCCTATTTTGTAAGGCCATAAATGTTGGTCCACAGACACCTCAACTCACCTTAGAAGATCACCAATAGAAGACTCTTAAAGTCACACATATGTTAAGAATTTAAAATATCTGCTATGATAGAACACAAGCAGTGACTAGGGCAATGATATACTGAAATTTTGAAAAAGGTGAGGAAGATGCTCAACATCGAGAAAAACTTGGATGAGTTAGTGACAAAGCAATGTGATTTTGTTAAGGAAAACTATTTACTTAGTTGTTGATGATTAAGGTATTGACAAGAGAGAAGTTCTCAATCAAGAATGAGATAAAGTAAGGCTGACTCCAACTAAAGCCAGTAGGTATGAAGAAAGAAGCAAACGAGGATGGTTGAAATGGGGAACACATGATCTTGAAACATTGAAAATATATTAGAAGAGGACATATGTACTCACCGTACTATAGGGACTTATATAAACAAATTAAGCTAAAACAGAGACCTTGGTCCCCATTTCCTCACCGTAAAAACCAAATCTAAATCCTACCAAATACACACATGATTACCATATCTATTCTTGGAAATATTAGATTGACATATAGAAATCCTTTGGTTTGGGTCTTATGACTTAATGTGGTGCACGCAAAAATTCCTCGTAAGGTTTTAACTTGATTAAGTTGTTACAACTATTGTATTATGTTCATTACAGTTGGGACAAGTGTAGGTTGCTCACATCCTTAGGGAAGGCAATGCATTTGCAGATTTTTTAGCTAACTGTGTGTTTGACTTTGCAGGTACAGATTCATAATTTTCCGGAGTGTACACCAGAGGCAAGGAAAATATTGAACATGGATAAGGCAGTGCTACCTTATTTCAGGTACAAAACCTACAAAAGCAGGGAACCAGATTGAAGAACAAGAAAAGCAGATAGAGCAGATTAATAAAAAATGAGTGATTGATCACACAATATGTAGTCATGACATGAAGAAGGTGTACATGAATCCAAATAGAAGATAGCCAAGCAGCATTGTTTGATTGTCTAAAGCTGTTATAGCTAGTGTGTGGTATTAGCAGAATTGCTCATCCTACTAGCAAGACTACATTAGATAGTTAAAACGGTTTTAACTGCTATCTTCTTCAAAGGATAAGTTTTTACAAAGTGTAGAGTTCAGGAACATATCAAACTGCAACATACATGAAATGTAGCCCAACTTTTGTTTGAAGATCTTCATGGAAAATTGATTCTATAGCACCTGGTGAGAGCTTAGAGATGACTGATAGTGGTATCATCTAAAAGTAAGAGAATTATGCAGCATTACAAGTTGTTGTTGTTGAAGTGATTCCTATACCAAGCTTATTTCCTCATTTAGCTTAGTTTTCCCTTTGTTGTTTCCATGTTTGATTTTTTGTTTTATTCTGTACATACTTGATTTTTTCTTCTGGAATAAAATATCACAAGCACACAGCAAGATGGTTTTTATTAAAAAAAAATAATTATGTTCATGATAGTGTAGCCCGAGTTGCCATGAGTTTGATATTGATAAAATGCCTTTGATTTTGTTGATACACTTGCTTTTCAATGATGTCAAGAGAGGGAATATTCAGTTCATGTTCATATAGTTCATGTTCCACATCGGATATATTAGGCACAGACATTACATCACCATATGACATATTGAAGGTGCTTAAAGATGTGACGAGAAGAAAAGTTGCACTGCACATATATCCAGTTGCCACTTAGGATGTTGTAAAGAAGCTAGTTCTTATTTACCAAAGAACTCAGTCCTATTTAGAAGGTACTAATAAAGGAGATATAAGGAGGAGAAAAAGTTGCCATGCAGAGAAAACTAGAAGAATCTGGTCCTTACACTTATCACTGGAAAATGTTTTTGAAAAAGGCATACGAGAAAATGTTATTTGAGAAGGCATATTGGAAATGATCAAGTTCTACGAACCTATCCACCTATCGTGTTGCAAAGAGTGGAATGTAAGTCCCTAAGCAAGATTAAGTAGGCCTACAAAAATGCTTAGTTGTGCAACCAAGCTATCTAGAGGCTCTAATGAATGAAAGGTTAAGTCCTAGCATCCTACTCAGTGAGCTTACAAACCGCGCTGTACTTGAGGGTGAACTTGTTACACCTCGGAAATTTCGCCGTACTTGTATGATGAGTGGAATGATGAAAAATTGAGTGAATGATGTTTTATGAAGTCGGGAATGGCTAATTAAGAATTTTTGGAAATAAGAATGTCGCGGAAAATTTTCAGCACAGTGGTCGTATATGGCACTATATAGCCAGTAAAGTGATTTACGGACCGTATAGCGCAGTCGTCCTCCAGCTTGTCAAAAATCTCAACTTTCTGTAAATGTTGAATATGGTTAAATACGACCCAGTTTACGGCCCGTAAACTGGTTTACGGACCGTAAACCAGGTCGTAAACTGCCATGTCCACCAGCCAAACTTTCTGTTTTTGGAATGCTTAAAAACGACCACAGTGGACGGACCGTAAATCAAAATACGGTCCGTATATGGTGGTTTACGACCACTGTTCACCCCGACAAGAATTCATTAAAGATCAGATTTTGTGATTTTAAAAAGGGACTTAGGCTTCATATTACTTCATTATTCACCAAACAACTCAAGAGACCTCTAGAACATTCCAAATAATTCCTCCACAAGAATTCAAGAGAATTAAAGGGAATATCAAGACCAACAACACTAATTTCATGGAATCAAGTGTAAGAACACATCAAAGGATCTTCTAAGTCAAGGAATTCCCAAGAAGGTGGAACTAGGGTTGTGGCTAATTGGAGTATTTGAACTTAAGGATTGTTCAACCATCATCCGAGGTAAGTTTTATGATTATTCCATGTAGTTTGAAGTATTGGAAAGCTTAGACACTTGAAATGTAAAAGAACATAGAAATGGGTCATTATTGAGTGAATAGTGACATAAATGAATGATAGTGGAATTGAACTATGGATATTGAAGTGTTGTGAATACAAAAACGTTATAAATGATGTTCTTATCATGAAACAAGCATTAAATGCATGAAAACGCAAGGATGATCTAGAAGTAGAAATAAAGGAAAATTGGAGGAAAATGGTGGATTTTGCCAAATGTACGTAAATGACGATTGTCGATCATGATATTGCGAATAATATTATGAATATTGGGAGTTGATATAGAACGCGAGAAAAGTAGTATGAGCGAAGGAAGCGTTGTCCGACTTCTCCTAGAATTAGCGACACGTTCTTATAGTCAGTTACTAATGTTGATACGAATTCTCTTATGAAGGTAACGACGTGATGTCGACGGAGAACAAGTGAGCAATATCTTAGCTAAGCGACTAAGGTATGTGAGGCTAGTCCTTCTTTCTAATGGCATGAATCTTTTAGTTTGAATCCCTATTCCTTTCATGAGTTCTTACATTCTAAGAAGTTAAAAGCTTATGCCTACGAATGTCTATATGAGATGAGTTATGCGATATGATGACATTAGAATGATGATGATGTTATTCCTTGCCTACACTCACCTTATGTACTAGTCCTTTAAAGGTGAGGCAGAATGTCCATGATGGTTCCATAATGTAATCGGGGGATCACGACCTTACGTCACCCCGATAGTGTAATGTTGATCATGAGTCTTATATACGCATTATGGTAAGATAAGTATATTATGATAAGCATATTACTATGAGCATTTATATTGAGCATGTCATGAGCATTTCACACCGGGCCTAGTTGGCCGGGCAGACACCGCTTCGGCGGGCGGCGATATGGATACACCACGACCTACGGGCGTGGGCAGACACCATTAGTGGGCGGCATGAGATGGTACCCCGGACACGGGAGGCCTGGACGCGGGCTAATATTATTGATTATCACACTGTTCCGACATGGACGGGCAGCTTGCATATGATGCATACATGTTATGATGATGAGTATGAGTAAGTTAGTATGCATTACTTCATTTATGATTATCAGTCAGATCCATATGTCTCATGTTGATGTTATTCCCATATTACTGATGTCTCATTTCATTATGTATACCTCTCATACTCGGTACAATATTCGTACTGACGTCCTTTCTTCGGACGCTGTGTTCATGCCCACAGGTAGACAGGGAGGAGAGCTTGGCCCAGGTCCTCAGTAGCTGTCAGCTGGTAGATAGCACTCCATTGTTCGGAGGTGCTTATGACTATTCTTTTGATGTACATTCATATATGCATATTTTGGGCATGACGGAGTCTTGTTCCGTCCGTGTATTCATTATGTCAGTAGAGGCTCGTAGATACGCAGTGTGGGTTAGATGGTCTCACAAGATGTTCTCATATGTATGTATGTATGTTATTTTGATGGCCAAGGGGAAAATGTATATAAAGTATTTATATTTTGATTAAATATGATTTTCCTACAATTGGTATGTAAAATTGATAAAAGAGTATTAAATGAGCGAGACCAGCAGTAGAGTAAGCGGTGCTCGGTAATTGCTCCGGGTACCTGTCGCGGCCCCTAGCTGGGTCGTGACAGAAGTGGTATCAGAGCAGTTCGCCCTAGGAAGTGTCTACGAGCCGTGTCTAGTAGAGGCTTGTTTATGGTGTGTTGCGTGCCACGCTAATAAACAAGAGGCTACAGGGCATTTAGGAAAATGACCATCCTTCTTCTCATGAATCGTGCGATAGAGCCATGTCTAGGATTATATCATTCCTAAAAGTGCGTTATGGTTTCAGAAAAATGCCGCCGAAAGGAAAAGCTACAGCTGCACAGAAAGGCAAAGCTACGACGAAGAAGCGGGCAGAAAGGGAGCCTCCGGCGGGGGTAGAGGAAAGTGAATCGCAAAGTGAGGCCGTGCCCAATGTAGAAGAGCAGGGAGGAGCCTCAGCTCCGATTCCTCTACCGGGTGCTTCGGGTCAACAAGTGTCCGAGGCTATACATTTATTGACGCAGTTGGTTGCCGCTCAGGCACAATGACAGAATGCGGGCCCAAGTGATCGTTCAGCTAATACAAGAGCCCGTGATTTCCTTACCCTAAATCCTCCAGAATTTTTTAGGTCGAAGCCGGATGAGGACCCACAAGGTTTTATCGATGAAATGCTGAGGACGTTAACACTTATGCATGCTTCTGAGACTGAATCTGTAGAGTTGGCCTCATATAGACTTCGCGACGTGGCGGTACTATGGTATAAGAATTGGGTGATAACAAGAGGGGAGAATGCACCACCTCCTGTGTGGCAAGAGTTTGTAGATGCCTTTATTCGTCACTACTTGCCACCTGAAGTCCGCCGAGCTAGAGCGGACAGGTTCTTGAATTTGAAACAGGGAAGCATGAGTGCCCGAGAGTATAGTATGAAATTCAATTCATTGGCCCGGTATGCTCCGACCATGGTGGCTGACATGGGAGACCGAGTCTATAGATTTGTGAGTGGTTTAGGACCACACTTGTTCAGAGATTGCCTGACAGCCTCTTTGCAAGACGGGATGGATATTTCCCGGATACAGGCCCATGCTCAGAACCTCGAGGAACGATAACGACAGCAGAGAAGTGATCGTGAGGGTGACAGAAGACAAGGTAAGAGGGCTAGATCTATGGGGGAGAGCAGTGAGTACCGAGGGGGACCGAGACAGACATATTCTAGACACTCAGGTCAGTCAGTGACTCGTGCACCTCCTAGATTCTCAGATAGGAGGGTTGATCGTTCTACTCAGTCAGGCCAGGGGCAGAGTTCGAGGGCCTCAGATTCGCAGTCCAGGGGAGACTTTAGCCAGAGGAGACCTCCAGTGCCGCGGTGTAGCCAGTGTGGCAAATTACATTCCGGACAGTGTCGTCAGGGTTCAGATGCTTGTTATGCTTGCGGGCAAGTCGGTCACATGATGAGAGATTGCCCCTCAGCAAAAGATAGAGCTGGGACTCAGCCTACAGGTTCAGCAGCGGGTTCTTCTTCAGCACGCCCGACAGCACAGACTCCTCAGACTACAGCAGGTAGAGGCAGAGGTAGAGGGGGAGCATCTACTTCAGGTGTTGTTCAACCCCATGTGTATGCTTTAGCTGGGCGACAGGATCTTGAGTCTTCCCCAGATGTTGTCATAGGTACCCTGACTATATTTTCCCGTGATGTATATGCTCTGATTGATCCGGGTTCTACCTTCTTATATATTACTCCGTATATCGCTGATTGTGTTGGGGTGAGACCTGAGCCAATTAAACCTTTCGAGGTATTCACTCCGGTTGGTGATCCTGTAATAGTGAGGCAAGTATATCAGAACTGTGTAGTCATTATAGGTGATCGTCAGACAAAGGCTGATCTAATTGAACTTGAGATGATAGATTTTGACGTAATTATGGGTATGGACTGGTTGGCATCATGCTATGCTAATGTTTGTTGCCGGACAAAGGTAATTCGATTCCAATTTCCGGGAGAGCCCATACTCGAGTGGAAAGGTAATACAATTTCCCCAAAGGGTAGGTTTATTTCCTACCTTAAGGTGAGGAAGATAATAGCCAAGGGTTATATTTGTCATCTAGTTCGGGTTCATGACACGGAAGCGGAAGTGCCAACTTTCCAGTCTGTCCCGGTAGTGAATGAATTCCCAGATGTGTTTCCCGACGAGTTACCAGGCCTTCCTCCAGAAAGGGAGATCGACTTTGCTATTGATGTACTACCAGATACCGAGCCTATTTCTATTCCTCCGTATCGGATGGCTCCAGCAGAACTGAAAGAGCTAAAAGCACAACTAAAGGATTTACTTGAGAAGGGGTTTATAAGGCCTAGTTCCTCGCCATGGGGAGCACCAGTCTTGTTCGTAAGGAAGAAAGACGGATCGCTACGAATGTGCATCGACTACAGGCAGTTGAACAAAGTGACGGTGAAGAACAGATATCCCCTTCCTAGAATCGACGACTTGTTCGATCTGTTGCAAGGTGCTAAATGGTTTTCCAAGATAGATCTGAGATCGGGTTATCATCAGGTGAGAATTAGGGAAGCAGATATTCCCAAGACTGCCTTCAGGACAAGATATGGTCATTACGATTTTCGAGTAATGTCGTTCGGGTTGACAAATGCCCCGGCAGTGTTCATGAATTTAATGAATAATGTGTTCAGGCCGTTCTTGGACCTTTTTGTGATAGTGTTCATCGACGATATTTTGGTGTACTCTCACACAAAATCAGAACATGCACATCATCTAAGAATTGTTCTTGGCGTTGACACTCAGAAAATAGAAGCTGTGAAGACTTGGCCACGACCTACGACGCCTATAGAAGTTTGTAGTTTTCTGGGTTTGGCAGGTTATTATCGAAGATTCGTAGAGGGCTTCTCATCTATTTCAGCCCCATTGACAAAGTTAACCCAGAAGTCGGCTAAATTCCAGTGGAGTGATGCCTGTGAGCGTAGCTTCCAAGAGTTGAAAAATAGGTTGACCTCAGCGCTGGTGCTAACACTTCCAGAAGGATCAGATGGCTATGTAGTATATTGTGACGCCTCCGGTGTGGGATTAGGATGTGTGTTGATGCAGAATGGAAAAGTAATTGCTTATGCTTCGAGACAGTTGCGAAAACATGAACAGAATTATCCCACTCATGATCTTGAGCTAGCTGTGGTCATTCATGCATTGAAAATATGGAGACACTACTTATATGGTGTGCACGTGGACGTCTATACGGATCACAAAAGCCTTCAATATATTTTCAAACAGAAGGAGTTGAACCTGCGGCAAAGGAGATGGTTAGAATTACTGAAGGATTATGATATGAACATTCTATATCATCCAGGGAAGGCGAATGTAGTTGCAGATGCACTTAGCCGCCGATCAATGGGTAGTTTATGTGGAGTTCCTTCAGAAAAGCGAGAAATGGTTCGTGAAGTCCATCGGTTAGCAAGTCTCGGCGTACGGCCCATTGATTCAGGAGATGCAGGTATTAGCGTCAATGACCCCACAGTTTCATCATTGAATCTAGAAGTGAAGGAACGGAAATATGAAGATCCTCAGTTAAGCCACTATCAGGATCTATCTCAGGAAAAGGAAGAGTCTCTATTCGAAGTCTCCATAGAAGGGGTTCTTAGATATCGAGGCCGGCTATGTGTACCGAATGTGGCAAACTTGCCCCAACGGATTTTAGAGGAAGCACATTATTCCCGGTATTCTATTCATCCAGGTGCAACCAATATGTACCACGATCTCAGATTGGTATACTGGTGGGATGGCCTGAAGCGAGACATAGCAGAATTTGTAGCACAGTGTCCGAATTGCCAGCAAGTGAAGGCCGAGCATCAAAAGCCAGGAGGGTTATTGCAAGCAACGGAAATTCCTACGTGGAAATGGGAAGAAATTAACATGGATTTTGTTGTGGGATTACCCCGTACGCGAGGGAAGTATGATTCTATATGGGTGATCGTGGATAGACTCACGAAAGCAGCTCATTTTCTCCCCGTTAGGACCATATATTCAGCGGAAGATTATGCTAAATTGTATCTCAAGGAGATTGTACGACTTCACGGTATTCCTTTGGCCATTATCACAGACAGAGGGGCACAGTTCACAGCCAAGTTCTGGAAGTCCTTTCAAGAAGGTCTAGGTACCCAAGTTAAGCTCAGCACGACGTTCCATCCGCAGACTGACGGACAAGCCGAGCGCACTATTCAGACCTTAGAGAATATGCTACGGGCATGTGTATTGGACTTTGGCGATAATTGGGATGAGCATTTGCCTCTTATTTAATTTGCCTATAATAACAACTATCATTCCAGCATTCAAATGGCCCCGTATGAAGCCTTATATGGAAGAAAATGCAGATCTCCAATTGGATGGTTTGAAACCGGAGAAGTACAATTGATAGGCCCCGACTTGATCCAACAAGCAGTTGAAAAGGTTAAAGTGATTTGAGACCGACTGTTAACAGCTCAAAGTCGCCAAAAGTCTTATGCAGATAATCGCCGACGAGATTTGGAATTTCAGGTGGGCGATTGGGTGTTCCTGAAGGTATCGCCGATGAAGGGAGTGATGAGATTTGGCAAGAAAGGAAAGCTAAGTCCCAGATATATCGGACCCTACAAAATCATTCGCAAGGTGGGTCGAGTAGCCTACGAATTGGACTTGCCTTCAGAGCTCGAATCCGTGCATCCAGTATTCCATGTTTTGATGCTCCACAAGTGTATTGGAGACCCAACAAGAATAGTCCCGATTGATGATGTGCAAGTAACAGAGGAGCTAACATACGAGGAGATGCCCATTGCCATTTTGGATAGACAAGTACGAAGGCTTCGGAATAAAGAGGTTGCTTCAGTCAAAGTTCTATGGCGGAACAATAATCGGGAAGAAATGACTTGGGAAGCGGAGGAGAAGATGAAATATATGTACCCCCATTTGTTCCAATACCCAGAAGAGATTCAAGATGAGACGTCGATGGTGTAAGGTATGTATGTTTTAATTTTATGTTTTTGGTCGTGTGTGGCCATAAAAGTGTTGATGTTGTGATATAGCCCTGTGAGGCGAAGATATGGTGGGATGTTGTAAGGGAAAGGTAGTATCCAAATCACAAAGGAAACTCTGGCAAAAATTTTTCAGAATCCCCGAGTGTCGAACATTCGAGGACGAATGTTCCAAAAGGGGGGAAGAATGTTACACCTCGGAAATTTCGCCGTACTTGTATGATGAGTGGAATGATGAAATATTGAGTAAATGATGTTTTATTAAGTCGGGAATGGCTAATTAAGAATTTTTGGAAATAAGAAAGTCGCGGAAATTTTTTCAGCACAATGGTCGTATATGGCACTATACGGCCCGTAAAGTGATTTACGGACCGTATAGTGCAGTCGTCCTCCAGCTTGTCAAAAATCTCAACTTTCTATAAATGTTGAATATGGTTAAATACAACCCAGTTTACGGCCCGTAAACTGGTTTACGGACCGTAAACCAGGTCGTAAACTGCCATGTCCACCAGCCAAACTTTCTGTTTTTGGAATGCTTAAAAACGACCACAGTGGATGGACCGTAAATCAAAATACGGTCCGTATATGGTGGTTTACGACCACTGTTCACCCCGACAAGAATTCATTAAAGATCAGATTTTGTGATTTTAAAACGGGACTTAGGCTTCATATTACTTCATTATTCACCCAACAAATCAAGAGACCTCTAGAACATTCCAAATAATTCCTCCACAAGGATTCAAGAGAATTAAAGGGAATATTAAGACCAACAACACTAATTTCATGGAATCAAGTGTAAGAACACATCAAAGGATCTTCTAAGTCAAGGAATTCCCAAGAAGGTGGAACTAGGGTTGTGGCTAATTGGAGTATTTGAACTTAAGGATTGTTCAACCATCATCCGAGGTAAGTTTTATGATTATTCCATGTAGTTTGAAGTATTGGAAAGCTTAGACACTTGAAATGTAAAAGAACATAGAAATGGGTCATTATTGAGTGAATAGTGACATAAATGAATGATAGTGGAATTGAACTATGGATATTGAAGTGTTGTGAATACAAAAACGTTATAAATGATGTTCTTATCATGAAACAAGCATTAAATGCATGAAAACGCAAGGATGACCTAGAAGTAGAAATAAAGGAAAATTGGAGGAAAATGGTGGATTTTGCCAAATGTACGTAAATGACGATTGTCGATCATGATATTGCGAATAATGTTATGAATATTGGGAGTTGATATAGAATGCGAGAAAATTAGTATGAGTGAAGGAAGCGTTGTCCGACTTCTCCTAGAATTAGCGACACGTTCTTATGTAACTTTCCACTTTCACTTTTGCACATAAAAGTAGTAGGTAAAAATTATTGTAGTGGATATGAACTTCAGATACTTAATTTAAATGTTTTGGAATTGATATGTTATAAATAAATAGTTGATTTATGTTGTGGTGGTTACCAAAATAAGTTTTTACATCTTTTTCTTGAAATAACAGGAATAAGGTTCTTCAACAAAAGAGATGATGCTGGCCGAGGAGAAGTTTGAAGGCATATTGATAAGCATTATTATCATCTTTATTGTCCATCATTACTACAACATTAATTTGCAGTATCAATGAGGGCATAATTCATGCAATATGTACCCCAAATACCAAAAAGGGAGAAATTGTTGAGTAATGGATGACTCAATAATAATGATGAGCTTAAAATGAAGTTTTGATGATTTTACAAACAATGTATCTAGAAGACAATCAAGTACAAGGAAGTTACAAGGATAGCATTGAAGAAAAATAAATCCAAATAGATCTCCAAAGGATTCAGTAAAGCAGTCACAATAGGAGAGGAATTGCTTGCAAAAGGTTCTTATCGAGGAATACTAGAGACTGTTGAAGAGTTATTTCATGCCAACAAGGAGAATTGGAATATTAACTCATTCCTATTCAATGAAAGGTTGGAATTCAAGCTATGAAAATATTATCATAAACTAAAAACATGGAATTAGAATTGGAGTAGTAGACGAAGAAGTCAGCACGCAAACAAGGAAAAAAGGAAATCAAGTCAAACCAGGATTGGTTTTTAGACATGGTTATGAAATCAATAATTGATTGGATTCGAACAAGAGAAGGTGGTAACTACTCCACATTTACAACACGGATTTATTTTCGAACACTTGTGAAACACATACTTGGTTGGCTTCGAACAAGAGAAGCCTTCAGCTACTCTATATAAATAAAATGAACATGATTTGGATCTTAACCACAACCACAAATTTCCAACATGAGGCATCAAGCGTGAGTGGAGTCAACACCTGAGTCTCTAGAGATCTAACTACACACCAACAAAGAACCTGAGCTAATCGATAATTATCATGCAGTTCTTTTATTGTAATAGTTATGTTCTATTTGTGGTTCCATCTACTTACCTTTGTTAGAATTGTTTAATAGGTGTACAATTGAGTTGTAAGGGACTTCCTTGACTGGTAGAGTTATTGAAGTGGGACAGAAAAGTCCTAGTAGTTTGGAACTTTTGAGAGTTAAGAGGGTAGAGGCAGCACTATTTAGAACAATTTCTTAGGTGTTACAAAGAAGGTTGTAAACCTTAGATTTGTTGGGGCTCGTTTGAGTGAAGAGTTTGAGAAAATTTCTAGTGGGTAGATCATGGTTTTCCTCCCTTGATCAAGGAGTGTTTCCACGCTAAATACTTGTATTGCTTTACTTTACTTTACGCAAGTTACCTTCTTGCATAATTGCTCAATGAACCTGGTTCTTTGAGTGCTTAGGTTGTAGCCACAAGCTAAAACATTGTTATGTTTGAGCTTTGAACCTTGAAAACATGGATAAAATTGAAATTTAAAGTATAATTGAACCTTGAATTAATTTGACCATTTTTTCAAATTAAATATTGAATTATAATTGCATCTTGACTTTAATTTTGAATGTTCAACCGTTACAAAAAGACACTACAAGAAATCTAATTTTTAGTGGTGGCTTCTAGTGGCGACTAGATCAATCGCCACAAATAGTTATGGATTCGTGGCGACTTTTAGTAGTCGCCATAGAAAGTCATGGATTTTGTGGCGACCATGAAAGTCGTCACAGAAAATACACCTTTAGTGGCGATTATTGTTGTGTAGCAATAAATACGTGCAATTAAGGTCTAAATTTCACTTTTCCCCATAGAACAAAATTTGGATGCAAATGATTTAGTAGCAACCGATAGAAGTCACCACTAATAGGCTGTTGTGGCGACCAAGTCACTGTCAAATATGATTATTTTAACATTTGAAATTAAATTAAAATGAAAACTCTCCAAAACAAAAACAAAAAATAAATTTTGTTTTTTATCTCTAAGAAAATAATATAACTCTGATTTATGCTTTCATTTTCTCCTTAACAAAACTCATAAAGCAAATCTCATATATCCGATTCTCCCCTCAAACAACCCTAGTCTTGACCCAAAATTGAAGATGTTGACGATGATCCCCACCTAGATGGAGATTTCCCCCTGTTGTGTTGAAGAGCCCAAACGTTTTCTTGAGAAAATTTCGCTCCTAACCTGGTTTTCTCTCTCGGCAAACAAACTTAGGGTTTGTATCCCTTTCTTAAATATATTTGTTATTTATGTCTTTAGTGTTTGTCTCTCTATTATTGCTACTTGTTATTAGGTGTATTTGAGGCCCGATTCGACTCTATTACTCCGTAGGTCTTATTGTGTATTTTATGCCATTAAAGTTCTATGTGAAAAATACTACTAATTTGTTGTATTTTCCCTCGATTCCATTTAGATCTTCCATGTCTTCTTCAACGATGCTGTTTTGGGATACTCCATCGTCCTTAATGAAATTTTTGAATGCGGGTAAAGATGGAGTTATATTTACTAGAAAGGTGCTATGCCATCTCCTGTTCTTGTGTGTAATCTTAATACTGTGATATCCTCTGTGCATAATGTAAATACTGTTGGTGGTTTGGTTAGTAGTATTGTTATGCCACAATGATGTATGGTGGCTAGTCCACAAAGGTGTTCTCTGTAGTTCGCTTTGTTAAGATATGAAATACAAGTATCTTTTATGACCAAAACAAGAGAGGAACTGGAAGCTTTTCAGTCAGTTCTTGCCTTTTAATTTTTGATTTTCTGTTTATGATGGCTGTCTAAACAACCCTAGCATACTTGTTTCATCTATATCTTAATTGCTTCAAAATTATATTAAGAAAACATGAAAGTAAACTTAGTCTAGTTAAATTAGTTGGACTTTATACAATAAATAAGTAATAGGAATTACTTTAGATCATAAACTTATTCCAATGCAACTTTCACGTCCTCAGAGGAAATTTCCATCCTCCATTATTTTTTCGTTCTTTGTGTACTGTTGCTTGTCTTGGCTGAAATATTTCAGTTGTAAGCTTTTCTAGTAGCCTGAATAAGAGTAGATTTTTTATTTATTTTAGTTAATTGATAATTGAAACTGCTTTAGATTTGAAAAAGTATTTTTTGGAGTAGATATTTCTATGAGAATGTGGTTTCAAGAAAAAAAATGAGATTCATATGGTTTAATTATGTTGTTTGATGACTAATTATTGTAGTTGATTTACTGAGTTTATGTCATTAATCTTGGAAGACGGTTGTTTCTTGTTTTCTGTAATGGTTTTATCATAAAGCAATTGGTTTGACAAGTATGGTCTAAAATACACCTAAATAATATATGCTGTCCATCTTTTTTATGAAGATGTTGAGAATTTCAGCATATCGGTAGTCCCTTTTTCTGCAAATTCATCTACACTCCTGCATGTGGTATCATTAATTAATGAAGCAAAATGAAACTTTTACTTGACTTTTAGCCAATATATGGTAGGACCTAATCATCCATCCTCTATTTCTTTTAGCTCTCTATGGGAATTTCTTATGTGCAGCTTTCGTATGCCTTTATTTTCATGTCAGTTCAACAATCTCATTCTTATAGGAAAACGTTTACTCCTTTTCATGTAAGGAAACAAAAACTTCATTTATATTGTTTATATTATTTTGCAGAAAATGACATAATTCAGACGAGGTAGAAGTGGGAGAGGTGGAGAGGACTGTAACAACCAAGTAACCCTCGTCAAGGAATCGAAACTGAAAATAGTGTTGCAGGTTAGTACTCTATTGAAATGGAATTATGATTGGCATTACTTATAAATTCTATTTTTGGAGATATGAAGATGCGAGTAATAGTGTTGCAGGTAGCTTAACTATATAGGTTGTTCCTTAATCCATGTTTTGAACTCTGATAGGATAAATGATAATATTGTGCTTAGTGTAAAATATTAAAGCCACTTGGGAATTGAGGTCAGTGCACGACACATATAGTGTTGCAGTCCAAAATCGACCACTTCACTTTGGTTAAAGTTGTCACTTTCATGTCTAAAGAAACTCTAATTGTGTTAATGCAGTTTAGAATTTTCGCTAGTGGTTAGTGCACTTACAAAGTTGGAGCAGAATTTATAATTTCTTTGACTTTTTGCATTTAACCTTGAAATGCAGTTTAACAAGCAGCTATTCAGTGCAAAGGGGTTTGTTTGAACAAAGATAATAAACAAGGGGTTATAGGGAAAAGTTCAAATTTTAGTCATGGAGTGCTTGTTTTGTGTTAAGCCATAATATATGACTTAGGTATTTCCTTGAATGGAAGTAACTTTCCACTTTCACTTTTGCACATAAAAGTAGTAGGTAAAAATTATTGTAGTGGATATGAACTTCAGATACTTAATTTAAATGTTTTGGAATTGATATGTTATAAATAAATAGTTGATTTATGTTGTGGTGGTTACCAAAATAATTTTTTACATCTTTTTCTTGAAATAACAGGAATAAGGTTCTTCAACAAAGGAGATGATGCTGGCCGAGGAGAAGTTTGAAGGCATATTGATAAGCATTATTATCATCTTTATTGTCCATCATTACTACAACATTAATTTGCAGTATCAATGAGGGCATAATTCATGGAATATGTACCCCAAATACCAAATATAAATAGGGCTATCATTTCACTCTAAAGGGACAAGAGAGGTTCATACAATACATAATCGATACTTGCTTTACTCTATAGCTTTCTATTTCAATTACCTTAGCAGTACTACAATTAATAGGCTTGCCCGGAGATTGTAGCTCAAAGCTCCTCCATGGCTCAGGCTATCTCATTCTTTACTTTTAATTATATTTCATTTATATTGATCATTAACTGCAAATTACTTTGTAATTTTGGTCACTTTGATCCATGTGTCCTAGACTACATAAACAAATCTAACTGTACCAATTTACGGGTAAACAATTTGACGCCCACCATGGAGCAATACAGTAGTGGTGTTATAGCGACCCTGTCTTCTAAACTAATTCTTCTTTGAATTTTGTTTTATTTTTAGCACCAATTTTAGGTATGTGGGGAGCTAACAACAACCCAATGATCGGGAACAATGGTGACAACAATCCGATTGGCCCAGATGGTTTGTCGCTTCTTGATCCTACAGCAACCGATCAATCGATCCAGAATATGGACGAAATAGCCTCAGGAGAAGGTAGAAATGAGCAATCTACCGAGGACCAAATTCCCATCGATGAATCCCCCGAAAAGGCGATGAAAATCATGAGGGCACAAAATCATGCAATGATGGTAGAAATGGAAAAAATGAGGCAAACCATCGCCTCACTTTTATCCAACCTCGCTACTAGGATGGCAGCTTCTGGAGAGACACCTTTTGCCCCAGCTAATGGCAATAACGCTACCGGTGGCGGCCTGACGGAAGCAAGGAACGGAGATGCATCAGGATGAGAATCGGCCCTAAGAGATCCTTTCCAAGTGCAGGTCTTGCACTTTATGAAGGAGATACCGGCAAGGTGGACAGGAATGCCGAAGAAGTCGAGAAGAATGCTAAGGAATTCCAACGACATTTGAGCCAGATTTTGGGGGCTGCTTCGATAACAGAGGGTCCGGATGCAAAAAGGTACATTCAGTTGGCGTACAAGCCCAAAGATGCGCTGGAGCTGATCCCAAAAAGGTTCAATATGTCGAGCACACTGATGTATGACTGGACGACAAACCCACAAGAGCACATAATGGCCTTTACTATGGTGATCAAGGGTAACGATCTGAAAGAGAAAGAGATTGAGTCAGTTTTAATCAAGAAGTTTGTCCAAAAACTCACCAAGATATCCTTAACCTAGTATTCCCTACATCCCCACCACTCAATTGGTTCATTTTCTATGCTAGCTGTCTGTTCATCAAGGCACATGCGAGAGCCCACGGGTGGCTGTCTGTTCATCAGACTGTGTGGTGTAACTTCCATAGCACTCACGGGTATAAGATGGCAGATTGTGGCCATTTTCGGGAGGAGGTAGCAGGAATGCTTAACAGAGGACATATGTGGGAGTACTTCAGCGAAAGAGCTACAAATAATAACGGGAGAATTTACCCAAAATATGGAAAGAATGTTGTGGACGATCGTTTGCACATCATAAATATGATCTTTGGAGGATCCATGATTGCCAGAATAACTTTCACGACAACTAATAAAATGAAGAACTCGGTGACGCGGGAGAAAAGGTTTTGAGAATCATCGGATGAAGACACCATCACTTTCACTAATGAAGATGCAATTGGCATCACCATACCACATAACGATGCCCTGGTTATCACCATATCCATCGACTACTTCCAAGTAAAGTGTGTGTTGATTGAGCCAGTCCTGGAGTGGAAAATAGATACAGCAATGCTATGAGGTAGGATTATTTCCTATATTATGGAAAAAAAGATGATAACTAAAGCCTATAACGCGAGTCAGAGATGTAGAAGTAGATCCACCAACCCTTCAGTCAGTTCTGATAGTAAAGGAGTACCCCGATGTTTTTTTAGATGAGCTCCCACGTCTTCCACCGGTGTGAGAGATTGACTTCAGAGACCCAGCCAATATCAATTCCTACCTAAAAAATAGCTCTAAGAAAGATAAAGTATTTGAAAGAGCATTGAGAGATTTGTTACAGAAAGGCTTTATTAGGCCTAGTACTTCGCCATGGGGTGCACTGGTTTCATTCGTGCGAAAGAAAGACGGCTCACTTAAAATTTGTATTCATTATCAACTGAACAAGGTCAAAATCAAGAATAAATATCCTCTTCTGAGAATTGATAACCTATTCGATTAGTTACAGGGCGCCAAATGCTTTTATAAGATTGACTTGAGGTTCGGGTACCACCAGGTTAGAGTTAGGGAGAAAGATATCCCAAAGACAGCTTTCATGACCAGATATGGTCATTTCCAGTTTCTTGTTATGTCTTTCTGGTTGACAAATGCACCAGCAGTGTTTATGGGTCTTATGAATAGTGTATTCAGACCCTTTTTAGATCTGTTTGTGATAGTATTCATTAATGATATTTTAGTCTATTCACATTCAGAAGCGGCGCATACTAAGAACTTACAAGCGGTACTTCAGATGCTGCAGAGCCGTGAGCTTTATGCTAATTTCTCTAAATGTGAGTTTTGGCTGAACTCACTGGCGTTCTTGGGCCATATTGTTTCGGATGAGGGCATAAGAGTTGACTCACAAAAGATTGAAGCTGTGAAGACTGGGCCCAGACCAACGTCACCAACTGAGGTTCATAGTTTCTTGGGGCTAGCAGGGTGTTACAAAAGAATTGTAGAAGGGTTTTTTTTTCCTTTTTAGCACCCTTGACCAAGCTGATTAGATGGCAGCTAAGGTTCAAGGGTCAGATGCTTGCAAGCGTAGTTTCTAGGGATTGAAAGACCGATTGACTTCTGCACACGCGCTAACACTTCCAGAAGGCCCAAAAGGTTATGCAGTGTATTGTGACACTTCAGGTGTGGGGTTAGGATGTGTTCTGATGCAACATGGCAAGGTGATTGCCTAAGCATCATGACAGTTAAAGAAGCACGAGAAGAACTATCCAACCCATGATGTAGAGTTAGCATCACTTATTCATGCGCTTAAGATATGACACCATTAACTTTATGGGGTTTACGTTGATATATTTACAGATCACAAGAGCCTCTAGTATATCTTTAAATAAAAAGAGTTGAACCTACGACAACGATGATAGCTAGAGTTGATGAAAGACTTTGATGTTTTTATCTTATACCATCCAGGGAAGTCTAATGTTGCAGCCGATGCTCTGAGCCGTAGATCTATGGGCAGTTTAGCCTCTATGGGAGCAGATAAGAAAGTTGACTCATGCGTTTCACCAGTTAGCAAGCTTAGGAGTCCGGCTGTCAGATTCAGATAATGAAGGGTTGTCATTTAAAATACAGCAGTATCATCTTTAGTGTCAGAGGTGAAAGAGCGGCAATATGAGGAATCTTTGCTAGTACAGTACAGAGAACAAGATCATCAGAATGAGAAGTCACATTTTGAGCTAAGAGAAGTCAGAGTACTGAGATATCGAGGTCATCTGTGTGTTTCTAATGTATCAGGCCTTCAAGATCAGATTATAGCAGCGGTAAATTATTCTCGATATTCTATCTACCCAAGATCAACCAAGATGTACCACGATATCAAGGATGTCTACTAGGGAATGACATGAAGATAAATATTACAGAGTTTATGGCACGGTGTCCTAACTGCCAGTAGATGATGATAGAGCACTAGAAGCTCGGTGGGCTAACTCAAAATATTGAGATTCTGACATGGAAATAGGAAGCGATTAATATGGACTTCATTATAGGATTACCCCGTTTCAATCGGAAGTTTGATTCTGTATGGTTGATTATTGATAACCTAAAATAATCAACCTACTTCTTCCTAGCAAACGCTACTTATGCGGCTGACGATTATGCTAGGTTGTATATTAAGGAAATAGTACGACTCAATGATGTTCCAGTGTCCATTATATCAGCTAGAGGAGCTCAGTTTACAACTGACTTCTCCTTCCACAAAGATTTGGGGACTCAGGTGAATCTTAGTACAGCTTTTCACCCAGACAGATAGCCAGGCGGAACACACTATTCATTCTCTCGAGGATATGTTGAGACCAGTGTTAGACTTTAAAGGGAGCTGGGATGACCATTTTTCTTTGACAGATTTTTCCTATAATAACAACTACAATTCGAGCATCAAGATGGCTCTTTGCGAGGCTTTGTATGGATGTAAGTGTAGATCCCCTATTGGGTGGTTTGATATAAGTGAGACAGAGCTGTTGGGACCATATTTGGTCCAACAAGCCGAAGATAAGGTTAAACTTATTCAGGAGCGACTGTTGATGGCTCAGATTCGTCAGAAGTCGTAATCAGACGTTCGTCGTCGTAACCTAGAATTTTGTGTTGATAACCTGGTGTTCCTGAAGGTTTCTCCTATTAAAGGCGTAATGCGATTTGGTAAGAAGGGCAAGTTGAGACCAAGGTATATCAGGCCTTACAAAGGCATTCACAGAATTGGCCAAGTTGCCTATGAGATAAATCTACCCTCAGAGCTAGAGGCAGTCCAAACAGTCTTTCATATATCTATGCGGAGGAAATGCATTGGATACTCATCTCAGGTTATCCTAGTAGACAATGTTCAGGTCACATTGGACCTGTCTTACGAGGTAATCCCAGTACCTATTTTAGATCGCCTAGTCTGAACATTCAGTACTAAAGAGGTGGCCTCCATAAAGGTACTATGGAGAAATAAGAACCGAGAAGAGATAACCTGGGAGGCAGAGGAAGCAATGAGGAAGAAGTACCCTCACTTGTTTCAGACATCGGATGTGATTTAGAGTAAGGCCTCATAGCTTATCCAGAGTCAGTTTGAGGTGAGTTCCAGTACCTCTGCATTTATATTGATTTTTCATAAGTATTGAGACTAGCTTTGAGTTATATATTGAGATACGGCCTTGTGTGGCACATAGTATGTTTTCTGGGTTGCGTGTAGGTTCGGGATAGTCAGTATTATAAAAGAGGCTCCATAAATATTTTTAGAAAAGTTCATAAGAGTTAGTTCCCTCATGTATACCCCTACATTTGAAGACTAATGTTCCTAAGAAGGGGCGAAGGGGAAGGGGAGGATGTTGTATCCCAAAATTTTGCACGCTAAGTTGCATCATGAGCTAGTTGACGTAAGCTTAAAAATGAAATCATCTTTTAAATTATAAATGAATTAAGGTGAATAAGACTTGGAGGAGAAGTGGGATTTTGGACAAATAAAAATAAGTTGCTTGCTAACGCGTCCTACTTGCTTGAGCTACTTAACATGTGTTGTAATTATCAAGCGAGGACAAGACACGTGGTTAAAAATGATAGTATCAACCAAACTTAGAAAGTAGGTAACTAGTAGGTGCATCACCTACTTTCTAAAAGGAAAGTCCACCATCTAATCTAAGGAAAAAGCAAGAGGTAGGGCGACCAAAGAGGCCCTTTAAAGGGCTTATTTCGCTCATTTTCTCCAAAAAATTTTTAGAACATAGAAGAGCCTAAGAAAAGCCTAAGAGAAGCCATAGAAGCTCCATCTACATGAATCAGCCCCAAACCCTAAGACCCTCATCTTTCTTTCTTCAATTCAAGTTGAAAGATTACCTCTAAGCTTGAAGAATCCAAGTAAAGAAGACTAATTCTCCTCCTAGTCAAGTTGTTGCCATTTCTGTCCCTTCAAGAACCTAAATTAGGTTAGGAATCCTATCTTCTTTATGTATTTAGGATTATCTAAGTCCTAGCTAAGTTGTTTGGTTAAGAACTTATGAAACAGAGAGTTGGAAATCAGGCTAGGGTTGTTGTGGTGCTACAGACTATGTTGGAGTGATTCTTATAATAGTGTGTTGCTGAAACATGTAAGTATTGACTCAACAATGTTTTGGTTGATCTTGTTTGAGTCTTCGCTAAGTTATGGGAGTAAGAACTTGTGCAGAAACAATCCGAGAATCAGTTCTTGGTGGATGTAGCTTGTTGGGCTATTATGAGGTTGTTTTGTTATTGTATTGTGGCTGAAAATCAGTAGGAAAAACTAAGTATATTGTTGTTGTTATTATTGACATGCTCCTGAAAAAAAAAAAAAAAAAAAAAGGAGAAAACGTTTGAAAATATAGTCTTATTAGACATGAACCGAGCTTGCCTCGATGTAACTTTTGTGCTAGTTGTATTCTGTGTAGCTACTGGTTGTTGTTTGGGTTGTTGATACAATATAGCACGTGGGAAATGTAATAAAAACAGGGGAGATGCTGCCCGTTTTAATATAGAATAATCTTATCATTCGTTGTATGATAGATGTATCTAAAGAAGCATAATGTGTTACACCTCGTTGTTTTTGACGTTGACGTTCGTTAGGTGTTAGTTGTTTTAATTTCTATCTGAAGTGATATGCGTCTATATTATTGTTATAAGGGCTTACGATCATGTATGAGAAGTATTGGGAAGGATATCTTTTGGAACATGACGAGTTTTGGAGACAATGCAAAAGCCCAAAATGAGGTTCATGAAGTCCAGTTTCCAACACAATAAACCGCTCCTCAATAGGACATTGGGGTAAGCAGATATGGACATTGCGAGTTGGGATGGTACGCCAGGAAAATAGCCTGCGCGAACGCACCGGGGAGTGGCGCGAACGCGCAGGAGGCCAAGGGCCAACTCAGCGCGAACGCGCCACCACAGGTCCCGAACGCGCTGAGCAAATTTCAGGCCCAGGCCAGGGATGAAGATTATATGATCTGAGCATAAGAATATATATATATATATATATATATGACATTTGAGATCGTATGGTGTAAATTAGTTCATAGGCTACTTAATGAAAAGCCCTCATAACTGTAAGCTAAGGTGGGGCCCACATGTCGAGGTTTTATAAATGACATATGAAAACTTATAAGAGTATCACATGGGGAGTTGAGCAAGTCTTAATAAGGACCCTTAAGCCAAATGTGGGCATAAGCCCTCCAAAAAGATGAGTTAAGGATACGTTTTTGGGTGATTTGACTTGGAGAGGCCAAAACGCCATGAAAAATTTCTAATTTGGAGTCACACAAAAAATGAAAGTTGTAGATAATTGAATTAGCTTTCTAACTGTAGGTTGTGGGCCCTCACACGATATCTGGATCAAAAGTTATGACCTTTTTCTTGAACGAACGCGCAGGCAGAAAATTAAGCCAACGCAAACGCGCTGACCAAATTTTAGGCCGGCTTAGGCAGATTCTGGAACACTATATATAAGGGCGGCTTAACCCCCCTTCTTCATCCAAAACACCCTAAAAATTCTGGAAACCTCCCACAACTTCTCAACACAAAATTTTAGCCCGGATCAAATATAATTCCCGAATTCTGGTCCAGACAACATATAGTTACGACTACAAAATCGTATAGCGGCGCGTTGTGGCATAAGCTCAAGGTGGAGAAGTGAAGATATAGCAATATTATCTAAAGAAAGTTATGAATCTCTTGTTATTAACGTTAATCTTGGTTTATTTAGGAGGTGGAGTTGTTAAATAGTTATAAGATAATTCTATGGTGGAAATATGGGACAAACACCATATGGGATGTTTATGTAGTATTTTTGTATTGGAAATATTATGATTAATGTTTGTATTGTTGTTGTTTTTGTTGGTTGTTGAGTTGGGATTCTAGGTTAGGCATATAAACAGAGGAGATGCTGCCGAAATTTTGGCAGATTTTTAGGAAGATTTATTTGAAGGCTTAGGATAAGTATATACCAATGGACCTAATCATAGTAATAATGGTCTTATATGTAGACTTGCGGGCTTGGACGGATAAGCATAGGTAGTTGGTGGCTGAACATGTATGTTAAAGGCTCGTCCCTTCCTTTCAAAGTCATGATTCCTCTGGTATGATTTCATAAATGTTTCCATAACCTTCTTGTTTTCAAAAGCTAAAAGTCCATGGTTCTTAAATCTTCTCATGATGTCGAGGATAAGAATGATTTTATGATGGTGACAACGATAATGATGATTTTGTGTTTTAAGAACTCAAGTTTATGATTTCAAAGCAAATATGAAAATGTGGAGCTACTTCGAGATTTTCTCAATTTTTTTGATTGATGATGACTCTACCTCTAAAGGCTCCAAGGTGTGTGTAAAGCTATCCCTTCTTTCTTTTTGGCATGATTTACATAAAATGAGCGAACGGCGAACATACATGACTCCGATGAACTCTAGTTCTCAGTAGTGCTTGACATGACAGTTGTCTTTGATTCTCAAGTGTTGGTTTATTCTAATTATTCTATGGAGTCTCAAATGATGATTCAGTTTGTACATGATTGCTCCTAATATTCTATTCGTGCATATTGTTAATGTATCATTCACCGGGTCCCGGTCCGGGTACGTAATCGTGCATAGTTTCATTGCATTGTTCATCTAGTCCCTCACTAGAGGGCCGGGTATGTATATTATATTTCACCGAGTCCCTCACTACAGGGCCGGGTACGGTATATATATGATTATTTCATCGAGTCCCTCACTAGAGGGCCAGGTACGGTATGTATGTATATGACTTCATTCACCGAGTCCCATAATGGGCCGGGTACGGTATAATATATAGATATGCATGACTCTCATCTCATAAGGTATGGATGCTTTGGTATTTCTTGATTATCATACTTGTCTCTTATCTTCTTTTACTCAGTCATGATCTTCATTACTGTACATCATGCTTTACATATTTAGTCATTTCTATACTGACCCCCTTTCTTCAGGGGCTGCGTTTCATGCCCGCAGGTACAGACACTCAGTTTGGTGATCCTCTGGTCTAGGACTTCTGCTCAGCTGCTTGGAGAGCTCTATTGTTCTGGAGCTTGAGTCATTTTGGTATAGATCCTTTGACATAGGCTTTGTTATACTCTTAGAGGTCTGTAGACATATGTGGGTTATGTATATGGTTTGGTCAGCTATACAAATGTAGTTCCTTTTGGATATTCCCGTGTATAGTGGCAGCCTTGTCGGCTTGCGTATTTTGTTACGTTTGGTTAACTGTGACTCCTCAGGAGACAGGTTCGTTCTGATATATGGCATTATGAGTCTACAACATGCTTTTACATATTTCCACATTGTCCTTAGTATCAATCTGATTATATCTAACAGGTTCGTATACGAGTGTCCAACTCGGGCGCTAGTCATGGCCCATCGGTTTGGGTTGTGATAAAAGTGGTATCAGAGCAGTTCATCCTCGGAGTGTCTACAGACCGTATCTTGTAGAGTCTTGTTTATCGATGTGTTGTGCACCACATCTGTAAACAGGAAGCTACTGGACATTTAGGATGCTATCTTTCTTTCTATCTTAGATCATGCGATGAGAGCCAAGTCATAGGAAATGAAATTCCTTGTACTAACCCTTAATTTTAGCGGAAGAATGGTGTTGACAAAGGAAGCGGATGATGATATGGGGATTACAGAGAGAAGTTGAAGGAATCAGTACAGAGGCAAGTAATGGTAAAAAGGATTATGAGTCAGGCATGGTAAGAATGTTGCAAATATTATTGATATGTATGGCCTATGAATGGAAGAGAAAGTGATCAGGGAAATATATAAGGACGATTGATAAAAGTTCAAGTATATTCTGAGTTGTGACGCATGAGGTAAGTTTCATCATCTTTGCATTTATGTTCGATATTGAGAGCCCTGTAAGGCTAAGGTGTGTTACGCATGTATATATTTGGCCCTGTGAAGCATTGCATGTATTTCTGGGCTGCGTGCAGGATTTGGATAGTAAGAAGTATAGGGGAAACTCTGTCAAAAGTTTCCTAAATTTTAAGGATGAGAACCAAGGATTTAAGAGATAACAAAGATTATACGTCTATGATTGCTATGGATTGATTAAAGGGAAAGTATAGGACACATTGATATGGGATGATAAAATAAAGATGTCGCCACAAGTGGACATCAGGCATCAGTTATTAGAATCAAAAGTACTATTTCGGCTGGACAGATAGTTGGGCACATCACTACTTCGAGTATCCCCATAAATTTCGATCGAGAATGGCAATGAAATACAACACTATAAGGTAAAACCTTTAAGGGTGGAAACAAGTAAGCTTGAGTATGAGCATAAGGACTGACTAAGGTGTTGGAGGAATTATGACACGCGATAATGGGGCAATCGAAAAGTAATAGGGAGTTATGAAGCAAGATGAGCTAAGGAAATGCAAGGAGAAGTCATGAAAGTAGACGGAGATAAGATCGCAAGAAAAGGATTCAAGGATATTGCGCTGGTCGAAACGAGCTGGTGACAATGAACCCTTGTGAAATTTCAAGCCGCTAGTTATATCAATTGCGAGAGTATATGACATAGAACCATATAAACAATCACCATGATGAGATGGCTAACAGAATGGTGCAAGCAAGATGAAGAGGATACTTCACTCTACAGCCTTCTAGACCGAGAGGAGGACAGGCCGGCTACTGGTATATGAGTCTTTTATTGGAACTTTTTATGCGCGTACAACTATTACAGGATACCATTGATAGTTGACAAATGGAAGTTTTGAAGGGACCGATAACCAAAGTACTTATAGATAACTGCGGCTAAGAAGTTTTACCGCCACAAGGAATTTTAACATTTGGGAATGGAAAGCAGTTGTACATGTGGATTGATGGCATGTCATCGGGAGTTCCAAAGGCTAAAATAGCATTTGCTTCGTCGGAAGAGTAAGAAATCCTTTTAATCTGGAGGGAGATGCATTATGAGAATTTATCGGAATTTGTTAGAGTTTCAGCTTGTTCTAGGTTATGTGATAAATGTCACGCAGTATGGTGGATGCGATCATACCAGGACTAATGCACCGGATCCCATTAGCACTCCAAGGTTAAGCGTGCTAGGGTGAGAGTAATACTAGGATGGGTGACCCCCTGGGAAGTGTAGTAAAAGTCATACAAATTCAGAGATAAGGGACAGATGAGAACCTAGAGTAGCCTAAGGAAAACTGGAGTATGCGGAGTGGTTGGAAACCTTAAGAGGTCGCGAAGGACAAGGCGGACTAGATCAGTGGCGAGAAAGAAGGTGCATCACAGCTCTAGAATTAGGATGAGTTCGAATAGTATTTGGAGATACCTTGTAAGTGAGGGGTTAGTAGCCACATATATGCATAGGTATGATATCCCATATGTGACCGCGCCAAATTGGTATGTGTGTCCCAGCAATCGGCGTTGCTATATACTAAAGGAATTAATCGAACAAGGCAGAGAAGTTCAAGTAACAAATGCTACAAGATAAGTTGATGCTATTTTCACTACAGGTGCCATAACGCCAGGAAAAGGAATAAAGTGAGTATATAGAAAGTAAAAGGGTTATAATGTCTTAAGTGTAAGAGATGAGGGAGAGTGAAGTTTCCAAGAGGGACGATGGGCAAGGCAAGGGACTATTTGAATGAGATTCGAAGGTAGGCATGCGAAAGGGATAAAGTGTGGTAGTGTGGAAACAAAAGAGGAATGTGTGGGGTTAGAGAACAGACTTCGATAAGTGGGACTAAAGGATAGTAATCACCAATAGGGATGGAAAGTAAAAGAAACAATGATCAGGCCTTGCAACGATGCTAAGGGATTTCCAGCTCTCGAGAGGTATATAAAGGGATAAATGTGTAATCACATTGACACGGTTGCCTCGGACACGAAGGAGCCTTCCTAAAAGATGGTTTAAGAATATAACGGATTTACGCGTTTAAAGAAATATTTCATGGACTTCATGGTGGAAAGAAGAGAGTATAATGCACAGATTTCACGATACGAACAAGAAGTGGCAGAACACTAGAAGAACTACAACCCATAGGTGGGACGCAAATAAGTAGTCAAGGAAAATTTCGGATAAGTGAGCTAAGTGAATAAAAGGATTGATAGGGGAGGTGCAAAAGCGTAGCATATTAACTCTCAATGATATACTGTAGGCGCAAAGTGAAACCGGAAACTCAGAGTAAGAAGAATTTCAGTGATAATAGTTATGGAAAAAGACGAGAGATAAAAAGAGCAAACTATGACCAAACACTCCGTAAAATGTTTTGATGGATTCTAATGTTCCCATTAACCCGTTGATTCGGGAAATGTTCAGTCATAAAAGGTGGACGTAGAAAGGCCTTAAAGAAGGCAACGAGAGTGGATCTGTAATGCATAAGCTCTTCGTTTAAATGCAAAACCCTCGACTAGCAGAAAATAAAATAAGTCAAGCTATACAATGAGATAACTACAGTATTATGAGAGATCAACCGAGTTGGAAGATCATTAGGGTTGGCCAATGACTACCGGTACTCGAGAGTTATTAGTGTGTAAGAACATCCTTAAAAAGGGGGGAAGAGCAGATATAATTCTGAAAGGAGGTGTAGCATTGTCAAAAGTCCAAAGAAAGAAGGATGTAGCTTAAAAAGGCCAAGATTCGGGACGCAATGGCGTATTAAGAGGGAGTAGAACTGAATTAAAGATAAGCAAACCACAAGCAGGTGAAAAAAAAGGGAAAGAAACTACAATGGATCAAGAAACACTTCAGGTGGACGTGAGCTGTGATATTTCTAGGCCCAGCGTATTCTAAAGAGTAATAAAGAGAATAAGGAAGGTCTCCAAAATAATTTCACAGAGGATAATGGGAAGGACGATAGAGAAGAGATGACAATGGTAGCAAAAGGAGCAATGGTTGGCAGTTTGGCGATTTCCAAAGGAAGGAAGAGCATTGTTAGGCCATATCACCGGATATTAAGAATCACCTCTCGGATCACTAATTACACTAAATATGAGAGAATATACTATTTGAATTATCGGAACCATCAACGTGAAATTGTGCCCGACTACAATAGGAAGAAGGGCACGCTGGAAAGCTAATGGAGAATAATGACTGACGAGGTAATCGCCGGTACAAGAAAATCGAGGATAAATATATTTACGTTGCAAGAAAGTCGTAATGAAGTAAGAATTTCTATAGCCCTATGCTTCTGGAATCATATCGCGAGGTTGAGGAAAGGAAATTAAGGGAAGAGTTTTGGTAGGAATTCAAAGATGTGGTGAGCTATGAAATTAGTTTGAACTCGAATTATAGGTTGTTCCAATCGTTATGCATCGGATAATAATGAAACTAGTGAGGAAACATTATGTACATACGCATTGTGGGATATTGTTATGATTGATTTCGGAAGGGAGTTGGGAAGGATAGCTCGAGGAACATAACCGTTATATTTACTAGCCATAAACAGATACTGAGAAAATATTTAGGTTATCGTGTGAGAGAGGCTGTGATGAGGATGTAAAGGATTAGAGAGCCTGATTGATGAACTACAAGGAGTCAATACAGTGTGTATCCAAAATCAATGGATACAAGAAGGAATAATCCGAGACGGCACCGAAGGAGTAAACGCAAAAAGGGTGTCGTATTTGAGCAAGGGAGCTGCCCACTAATAGGGAAACAAGGAATGGGAAAAGGGAGTACTTACAAGACGACGAGCAGTTATGGCATGGCAAGCAAAGACAACGATAAGGGAAACAGAATGAGAGTGGGATACGAGTTGATACTTGATTAGGAATATAAGAACAAAGAGGTGATGAAGTGCATAGATGAGTCCAAGGAAAGAGTTAAGAGCGAACGGGAAGAAACTGATCAATGTATAGCATAAACGTACGACGATCAGATTCTAAGAGCCAGGTAACAAATCAACGGAGGTGTTATGGGTTTTAAACTACAACATTCGAGGACGAATGTTTTCAGAAGGGGGAAGGATGTTACACGTTATTGTTTTGGACGTTGAGGTTCATTAGGTGTTATTTGTTTTAATTGCGATCTGAAGTGATATGCGTCTATATTATGGTTATAAGGGCTTATGATCATGTATGAGAAGGATTGGGAAGGATATATTTTGGAACATGATGAGTTTTGGAGACAATGAAAAAGCCCAGAGTAAGGTTCATGAAGTTTAGTTTCCAACATAACAAACCACTCCTCAATAGGACATTGGGGTAAGGAGATATGGACATTACGAGTTGGGATGGCAGGCCTGGAAAATAGCCTGCGCGAACGTGCTGGGGATTGGCGCGAACGCGCAGGAGGCCAAGGGCCAACTCAGCGCGAACGCGCCACCACAGGTCGTGAACGCGCTGAGCAAATTTCAGGCCCGGGCTAGGGATGAAGATTATATGATCTGAGCATAAGAATATATATATATATATATATATATATATATATATATATATATATATATATATATATATATATATATATATATATATGACGTTTGGAGATCGTATGGCGTAAATTAGTTCATACGTTACTTGATAAAAAACCCTCGTAACCGTAAGCTAAGGTAGGGCCCACATGTCGGGGTTTTATAAAGGACATATGAAAACTTATAAGAGTAGTACATAGGGAGTTGAGCAACTCTTAAGAAGGACCCTTAAGCCAAATGTGGGCATAAGCCCTCCAAAAAGATGGGTTAAGGATACGTTTTCGGATGATCTGACTTGGAGAGGCCAAAACGCCATGATAAGTTTCGAATTTGGAGTCACACCAATAAGTGAAAGTTTTATTATATTTGAATTAGCTTTCCAACCGTAGGTCGTGGGCCCTCACACAATATCGGGATCAAAAGTTATGACCTTTTTACTGAACAAACGCGCAGGCAAAAAATAAAGCCAGCACGAACGCACTGACCAAATTTTAGGTTGGTTTGGGCAGATTATGGAACTCTATATAAGGGGGGCTTCCCCCCCCCCCCCCCTTTCTTCATCCAAAACACCCCAAAAATTCTGGAAACCTCCCCAAACTTCTCAACACCAAATTTTAGCCCGGATCAAATATAATTCCCGAATTTCGGTCTTGACAGCGTATAGTTACGACTACAAAATCATATAGCGGCACGTTGTGGCTTAAGTTCAAGGTGGAGAAGTGAAGATATAGCGATATTATCGAGAGAAAGGTATGAATCTCTTGTTATTAATGTTAATCTTTGTTTATTTACGGAGATGGAGCTGTTAAATAGTTATAAGATAATTCTGTGGTTGGAAATATGGGACAAACATCATATGGGATGTTTTTGAAGTATTTTGGTATTGTAAATATTATGATTAATGTTGGTATTATTGTTGTTTTTGTTGGTTGCTGAGTTGGGATTCTGGCTAGGCATATAAACAGAGGAGATGCTGCCGAAATTTTAGCAGATTTTTAGGAATATTTATTTAAAGGCTTAGGATAAGTATATAACAATGGGCCTAATCATAGTATGAATGGTCTTATATGTAGACTTGAGGGCTCGGACGGATAAGCGTAGGTAGTTTGTGGCTGAACAGGTATGTTAAGGCTCGACCCTTCCTTTCAAATGCATGATTCCTATCGTATGATTTCATAAATGTTTCCGTAACCTTCTTGTTTTCAAAAGCTAAAAGTCCATGGTTCTTAAAGCTTCTCATGATGTCGAGTATAAGAATGATTTTATGATGGTGACAACGATTATCACGACCCGACTAGAGGGCCATGATGGGTACCTGGAGCTGACCACCGAGCACCGTTCGTTATACCATTATCCTGCCCATTCGGAACATATATAGTCCCTATGGTGATGCTTATCATTATCTGAACATAAATTTTTCATCAAAACATGTGCATATACATAGATAAGCCCTCACGGCATCAAAAGAATGATATACAGAATATACAATGAGGGCCACATAACATCTACTACCCACACATGAGAATCTACGAGCCTCTAACTGAAACACTGAAGTCATGAGGATGGGTCAGGACCCCACCATACCCAAGTATGTACACAAAAGAATATATCAGAAAGTGCACCTCCGGTCTATGGAAGTGCTCGTGTACAAGCTGATCTGGCTCCTAGGAAGCTGGGTCGTCTTCCTGTCTACCTGTGGGCATGAACACAACGTCCGAAAGAAAAGGACGTCAGTACCAGTAATGTACTGAGCATGTAAGGCATGTATTATAACATGTTAAGGAAACAAGAGAATAAAAGATAAGAAGATAACCGGTGGCTACTTGCCTCTTAAGGTGGAGTCATGCATACAAGCTTATAAAGTAAATATCATCATATCATATATTGCTGCGGAACATGCAGCCCTATCCATATATCATCATATATAAACATATTGCCGCAGAACGAACGGCCCAATTCATTACCTATATATCCCGCGTCCGGGACGATATCATAAAATACCAGCTGATCAGGTGGCTATGCGTCTATAGCGCCTCACCTTTCCCCATGTCCCCTATATACATATACATATCATATACATATATAATATAATTAGCATGCATGAGAGCCCAAATAAAAATGCATTTTATCGGAGTGACGTAAGGTCGTGAGCCTCCGATTACATTATGGCATCATCCTCACCGTTAAGTCTCACCTTGAAGGAACTAATATTATTAGGCGAGACAACAATGAAGAATGGTATCAATGAAATCATAAGCATAGATATAACAGCATCATGAGTTATCATTGTCGTCCGTATCGTTATGCAACGTATCTCATAAGAAGTTCGCGAAGTTCTTCAACTTTCATCTTTAGGCATGTAAGAAGGCCATGTAAGTATAGGGAAGAAATTATGAAACAAGAGTCATGCCTTTGAAAGAGAGGGGATAGACTTACATACCTTTATATCTCCTTTACGATGTCAACTAAGAGCTATTCTCCCGAGCTCACAATTCTACATACAAAAGGGTTCGTATGAGGATTAGATTGTTGGAAGTATACTTAAGCTTAAACTAAAGCGACTAAGGCTAACGAAAATTGGGCAGCATTTCCTCTGTTTTGACAACTTCTCCTTATACAATAAAACAACTCCCAAACATCATAACGCCCATAATATTGTAACACGTAAATTCCCTCGAGTTAGATATTATTTAACTTCCAAACTTACCTCCACGACCCTCCATAACCATAACTACAATACAACATCATGTTTATCATTCATCTAATACTTCCTCAACATCATTAGCGCCATTCATAACAAGATTATACTCATATTATACCATGAATCAGAACTAAACCTACCTTTCAACTCATCATACCCTTATTAGCATACTTAAGCTCATACTCCATACTTGTTTCTAATTCAAGTTCTTCAACTATTCAACGTCATTAGTAACATGAAAAAATTGTAAAACTCACCTTTTGTGGTGCAGAGATGATCTTTGGATGAAAATACTCCACTTGAGAAGAACTCAACCCCAACACCAAAGAGATTCTTAATTTCTCTTAACCCTAGGAAGCATCCACACCTTTGATTCTACAATTCTTGATGTTTGATCTTTGATTTCCCTTCTTGGATATGTGTTAGTGTGATATGGAGAAGTTTCTAGAGGTTTTAGGAAGGGTGAAGAAGTGAAAAGTGAGAAAAAAGAAAACGAAACCGTGCATATATAAAAATTGAACTCAGACCCGACTGGAAACCTACGGTCTACTATACGGACCGTATAATTTATACGGTCCGTATAATGGACCGTATGTTTCCTCCAGAACTCACCCTTCATTGGAAGGGTTCTACGGTCAGGTATACGGGCCGTATAAAATATACGGTCTGTATATATGACCGTATAATCCACACTCTTTCCGAATTTGTTCTCGTCGCTTCATTTGATCTCGAATCCTTATGGAACCTTTTTGGTACTTGTTTAACACTTCTTTAATGATCTAACAAACATTATAACTCATCCTCAAGACCTTACTAATTATTCGTTAGTTCGATAACCATGAAATCCTTCCAAAAAATAGCTTATACTTCGCTTCCCTTGATGAACTTAATTCCGCCAAGTCACATAACTTAAAAATCTTGTCGTACATCCTCTAAGGTTGCCAAATACACTTTTATAATTGCGAGGGCTTCGTGTCTGCCTTAAGATTGCGTTAGTCTATTCATGACGCAACGGCATGAAATTGCCGAGGTGTGACAATGATAATGATGATTTTCTGTTTTAAGAACTCAAGTTTATGATTTCAAAGCGAATATGAAAATGTGGAGCTATTTCTAGATTTTCTCAATTTTATTCATTGATGATGACTCTACCTCTAGAGGTTCCAAGGTGTATGTAAAGCTATCCCTTCTTTCTTTTTGGCATGAATTACATAAAATGAGCGAACGACGAACATACATGACTCCGATGAACTCTAGTTCTCAGCAGTGCTTAACATGACAGTTGTCTTTGATTCTCAAGTGTTGGTTTATTCTAATTATTCTATCCAGTCTCAAATGATGATTCAGTTTGTATATGATTGCACCTAATATTCCATTCGTGCATATTGTTAATGTATCATTTACCGAGTCTCGGGTCGGGTACGTAATTGTGCACAGTTTCATTGTATTGTTCACCGAGTCCCTCACTAGAGGGTTGTGTATATATATTATATTTCACCAAGTCCCTCACTAGAGGGTCTGGTACGTATTATATTTCACCGAGTCCCTCACTAGAGGGTAGGGTCACTAGAGGGCCAGGTACGATATATGTATATGACTTCATTCACCGAGTCCCATAATGGGTCGGGCACGATATATTATATAGATATGCATGACTCGCATCTCATAAGGTACAGATGCTTTGGTATTTCTCGATTATCATACTTGTCTCTTATCATCTTTTACTCAGTCATGATCTTCAATACTGTACTTCATGCTTTACATATTCAGTACATTTTTCGTACTGACCCCCTTTCTTCAGGGGCTGCATTTCATGGCCGCAGGTACAGACACTCAGTTTGGTGATCCTCCGATCTAGGACTTCTCCTCAGCTGCTTGGAGAGCTCTATTGTTCCGGAGCTTGAGTCATTTTGGTACAGATCCTTTGACATAGGCTTTGTTATACTCTTATAGGTCTGTAGACATGTGTGGGTTATGTATATGGTTTGGTCAGCTATATAGATGTAGTTTGTTTTGAATATATCCGTGTATAGTGGCAGCCTTGCCGGCTTGCGTATTTTGTTACGTTTGGTTAACTGTGACCCCTCAGGAGACAGGTTTATTCTGATATATGGCATTATGAGTCTACAACATGCTTTTACAGGTTTTTACGTTATCCTTAGTATCAGTCTGATTATATCTAACAGGTTCGTATATGAGTGTCCAACTCGGGCACTAGTCATGGCCCATCGGTTTGGGTCGTGACATAATGATAGCGTCATTATCATTGTTGTAGATTAAGGTGCGATGAGTTGAGTTCAACATGGTTGTTGGAAAGATTTTTATAAGGTATATTAAGGCTATTCATTCTCTCTTTTGGCATGACCTTACTTCCAAAATGACTTTTCAAAATGAAGCGTTTTAAAGAAGAATTTTTAGCGAAAAATATTCTATTCTATGAAAGTCCCTTTCCTTTAGAGATGTATTGTGATTGTCCCTTGTCGGGCGTACATTCCAGTTCATACTTATTCCTTGTTAAGTGAGAAAGAGGAGAATATATTCATATGTTTACAGTAACATAGTGCATTCCATTACCAAGCCTACAAACGCCAAGTAGACACTTACCGAACCTACATGGCCAGGGAGACACTTACCAAGCCTACATAGCCGGGTGGCCACTTACCTAACCCACGTGGTCGGGTAATCACACACTTACCGATCCTTATATGCGGTTGGGTAGTAGGTAAGTACATACTCTAATTATCATTAAATATCATTATTTTCAGTTGTTACATATTTCAGTTCAGCTTCAGCTTTCAGTTATTCAGTTATCTTATATGCTTAATATACATTTAGTACTGACGTCCCTTTGTCGGGGGTCCTATATTTCATGCTACTGGTTCTGACGGTCAGAGAGATAGACACCCGCAGTAGGCGTGCCGAGCATCAGCTTGTTGGTAAGCTTTACTTCATTTGGAGTTGCCAAGTCTAGAGTTTTGTTGCATAAACAATATGGGTAGGCTGGGTCCCTATCTCGACCACAGTACAGTTGCTATCCTCAGAGGCTTGTAGACTTGTTTTGTTATTGTACAGTTGTCAGTTTAGCGCCTTGTCGTCCTTTGTATATGTCTCTTTTGAGTTGTACTTTGACAGCACTCATGGTGGCCTCGTCAGCCTATTTATGTATATACGTTTTGGACTTGTTTCCGTTGTAGTAGAGATAGTCATTGTTCACTATTTATTCTAAGTATGGATGTGTCGGCCTACGTTGGTATTGTTTGAGTTTCAGCTTGGCCTTATGGCCCTAAGTATGCTTGATTGCATCCAGAGCTTCGAGTTACAGTTGGTATGATCAGTCAAGTAAGGCACGGGGTGCCGGTCTGGCCCTTCCAGAACTGGGGCATAACAGACTTGGTATCAGAGCAGGTATGTCCTAGGGAGTTTATAAGCCATGTCTAGTAGACTCTTATTTGTAAGTGTGTCGTGCACCACATTATATAAACAGGAAGCAACAGGGCATTTAGGAGTCGGTTACCCTTCTTTCAGATCTAAATCGTGCTGTAGAGTTGTCATAAGAAGTTGATTTTAAACTTACATGTCGGTGTTTGTATACAGAGATTCCTGTGACTAAAAAGACTATAGATATCAAGAAGGCTAATGCGGCAGCGAGTGAGGGTACCAGTAGAATCCCACCAGCTGATGCAGCCCAATTTGACGCCCAGGACGAGACACCCTCTCAGACATTATCTACTCCTCCACCACTTGAGGAGCTCCCGAGAGAGGTAGCACCTCCAGTTCTGTAACACTCTGTAAATTCAGGTTAGGTGTGAATATGTACAACTAGTGTTAAGATGATATTTTATCTATATGAATCCATTCGAGATGAATTCAGGTGGTAGGTAGTTGTTTATAAGTCAAACCAACTAGTGAAGTTCTTAAGGGCTCTTAAACTCACCTATGTTTCAGCGGGTCTGTCTTTTAGGCCAGTTCGTGCAAATTTGTTAAGAATTTAAGAAATCTTAAAACATGAAAGTTGTAGCTCATTGAAATAGCTTTTCAACGGTATATTGTGTACCCCGAACGGAGCTCTGTTCTAGAAGTTATGCCTATTTTACTGAACACTGTCGACTGAGTATAAAAGTGACATGGGAGCTCGCCGAGCTCGCCCTAAAGCGAGGCAAGGGCTAGCCTTGGACCGCGCTCAGCGAGGTAGGGCTCCAAAAGTGGGAAATATTTATGAAATTTGTCTAAGTGTAAAATGGACAAGGGAGCTCGCCCCAAACCTAGGCAAGCCATAGACCGCGCTCGGCGAGCCAGGGAGTCCAAAATGCCCCAGGCTATAAATTCAACACTTAACTCGAAATTTCAGTTATTACACATTACAAATTCATTCTAAAGCCCTAAGCAGTCGGTTTCCGCCTCTCCTTATCATCATACGTCAAGGTAAGATCGCTCTAACGATTCCTAAATAATTCCAACAATTATTCAAGATTAGTAACACGATTCTTCGACCAAAACATAGCATTTCCAAGGCAAATCTTTCCCACATAATTCAAAGCTAGGGTTTTGGGTGTTCTTAGCTAAGAAAGTGAATTGTTAAGATATGTAAAGCATATTTAAGGTACATCTCTCTTTTGAAAGCTAGTTTTGGATGTATGCCTCCTTTTGAAACTAATCTTGGAAGTATAAATTTCATTCAAGGGCTCTTTATTGAATAAAAAGGTGAAATTTTCATGATTTGAAACTCAATTTCCTACTTTGATTGTGGTTAATGTTCGTGAAAGGACAAGCCCACATTAAACCTAGTTTGTATCATGCTCTAGGTACATATATAACTTTATAAATGTTTTTCCTCTATAAGAGATGATCAATAATGATGGCTAAGGGTTAGTAATGATGTTTTCATGTTGAATTATGACATTGAAATCTTGGTTGAAGAAGTGTAAATAATTTCAAGACATTCTTTGAAATGATTTATCTTTACGGTATGGCATAATGAAACTTAATGACCATTGATGATGTGATTACCTTGAAACGAATAAAGAATTGGCTTCTATGCTATGACAGTGGTTGTTGTGTTATCCTAGCTACTTGAGAGGGAGGGTAGTCACTATGGATCCTAGTGTGGTAATGCCTAGCCATTCGGGAGGAGTGGTCACTGTCGGGTTCGCCACCCGGGGTGCGGTTTATGCCTCACTATTCGGAAGGAAGGATAGGCATTGAGAATTACATGTTCCAGTGTGATGCGTTGTGTTTAGGGAACCTCTAAGGTCATCCCTTCGATGTTATTGATTCTTGGGCCTACATTGGCAAGTGTGATATCCTTATCCTTTTATGGAACTGTTGTTGATAATCATGATTAGTGTCACACCCCAATCCCGATAGGGCGTGACGGGCACCCGACCCTTACTTAGAGCTGAGCGAACCCGCTGGATCTCATTGTATTCATAATCCTTAAGTCATGAACTGAAATTCATAGGGAAGGCTTTTAACAAAAACATTCTTTTTATCTTTCTCGAATCAAATAAAATTTGTAACCATATAAATCTGTAAAGTGATGCATAATGAATACATCGGCTTATATAGCCACATACAAGACTGGCAGGCTAAATACGTGACTCTGTCTGCAAAGTCTCTAACATAAATCATAATACCATGACATGGATACTCTGACTCGGCAACACTCCGGAAAGAAATGGAGCTCGCCAATCCCGCTGGAACATCTTCTAGCAATGTCTTCTACTCATCTGTATGCACCTGCGCGGCATGAAACGCAGCGCCCACAAGAAGGGGCGTCAGTACGAATAATGTACTGAGTATGTAAGGCATGAGTAACAACATAATATAGATATGAAAATAACAAGGAATAGGAGAGATAACCTATACATCTGGATGCCTCGTAGGGCGAATGCCATGCATGCTTAGTCTTTAAAAAAAACATTTTTATACATATACATAGTAACATGCCCGGCCATTAAGGCGCAGTGTGATATGTAAATAGTAACATGCCCGGCCATTAAGCTCGGTGTTATCATCATTAGCCTGCGTCCAGGCCTCCCCCGTCCGGGGCAATATCATAACATGCCCACTGCAGTGGTGTGCACATCTACGTGCCTGCCTGGCCGACTATAGCGCGGCGCGGTGTGAGAAAATACATACATATATATATAGCATGCATAAGAGCCCAATCAAAAGCCACAACTGTATCGGAGTGACGTAAGGTCGGTAGCCTCCAATTATATTATGGAATACTCATCGTCGCTTTGTCTCACCTTGAAGGAACAATTATTTTAAGGTGAGACTATCGATGAAGAATAGAATTAAGAGAAATCATAGAATAGGATCGTAAATCTCATAAGGCATCAAGTCATGTATTTTTGGAAGATTTAGAAATAAAGTCACCATCTATGAATAAGTTGAGAAATCAATAAATAGCTCGACATTCTTATATCGTCATTGAAATCATAAAATTGGAACCTTTGAACATAAAGTCGTTCTTATCATAGTCAACACAATAATGTAAAGCTCATGTACATGGAAATCTCTATGAATGAAAAATTATCTCATAATAGCATGAAATCCGTATGCCTTGGAGTTTGGATAAATAAATCTCTCATAACCATCATCATGGTTATCATAAGGAATTATTCATCTTTTCCATCATAAGGACTTTGAGAATCATGAATTTCTAACGTTCTTGGAAATGAAAATTTTTATGGGATTCATACATAGTTTGGTAGGAAAAGAATCATGCTGTTATAAATTCAAGAACCTCATAAGGATCACGAGATTCGCAGGCTTCTAGAATTTGCGGGAACAACGATATTATGGATACGACACAGAGATTTATAACGGAAAGATCATGCCTTTAGAAAGAAGGGGAGTAGCCTTAACATACCTGGAAGAAAATTCTCGACTTCTAACTTACTTCCCGTCTTGCACCTCTCTTAAGAATTATTCGTAGTCTCGTAATCTAGATATATAACCATTCATAATATCATTAGGATCATCGTCATACGCTCGTCTTAAACACTAAATGAAAGTCCTTTTAGATTATGTCGAAATTCGGGCAGCATCTCCCCTGTTTATATGCCTAGCTCGAAATTCTCAATTCAACAACCAACACAACAATGACAATACCAACATCAATACAATCATTTCCATATCAATATAAACATCCCACACGATGTTTCCTAAATTTCTCAACTAACCCATTTGTGATACGACTATTCAATAATCTTTACTTTCGTAAGGAAGTTGAAATTAACACTAAGAACATCAATAACAACATCCCCAACATCCTACAAGATAAATATAAGTATTTCCATCCAAATTTCTCTTCAACCCTCAATCCATAAATCAAAAACATCAACACAACAACTAAAACTTTTATTTCTTGCAAATATTCCTTAATCAAAATTGATAAAGAAAGAGATTTAATGATTCATACCTTATTTTTATGAAGGTAGCCAAATCTTCAACATTTCACTTTCTCCCAAGCTCCTCCAACTCCAAAATGAAATCATATTCGCGTCTATGCGTTGCCCGGACTTCGATTAGTACTTCGTAGCTCGAAATTTCGCCCAAAATCTTCACTTTTATGTGAGATTAAGAGCCTTTTTAATGGCTGAATTTTCTGGAACATTGTACCATATTTTTGTGATGAAAATGGGGGGTTTTAGCCCTTTTATAGTGGGTGGGCCGACATACTGTAGCTATAATAATGTAGCAGTACTGTAGCAGTCCTGTTTCTGCGCGACAGTTCAGTTTGTAACGTCTATAATTCTCTACTCCGAGGTCCTATCAACGAGCGGTTTGTTACATTATAAACTAGACTCGATGAAATTAATTTTAGGATTTTTTAAACACCTTAAAACTCCAACTATACATGGAGATATACCCCTCCAAAGTTGACTAAAAATCCTTCCAGCATTTCTCAAATTTTCGTCAAACTTATTTTCTTCAATTCACTCGATCTCGAAATGTTCCGAAACTCTCCATACATGATATTTATCACTTATTATACTAATAATGGCCATGTTCTCGTGTTTCAAAATACTCTTTCCCGATTACGGCTTACGAGATAGTAATCATCCTTTAGTTAAACAATATACTTAATAATGCCTTATTCCTCATACTCCAAAGTTGTTTTACCTAGTCGTAACTTGACATACTTACATTCAAATTTAACCAGTGCTTCTCCGAGGTACGGAGGTACGGCGTGTAACATTCTCCCCCCCTTTAAAAACATTCGTCCTCGAATGTTGAGGTAGAGTTCGCTCTGAGGTAGATGTCAATGTTTTTACCCGTATTTGTCAGTATTTACTTTACTTACTTGCAGTCTTACTTGCTCATTTAAAACTGAACTTATTCGAATTACGTAGTTTATCCTTCTTCTTTTGTGGCCAAATTTACGCTCAAACTCAAGGTCATCCCTTTTCTTATTATTTGTCTGTCCACTAACTCTCCATGCTTTTTCGTTTTCATTATCTCTTCAGCCTTCGTTGTTTACATTCTTGTATGCCCTTTCATGCCATGCTTACCACATACTTTTATCCAATTTTTGATGCCATCTTCCATTTTTATTTAGAAATTCTTGTTCTCTTCAATCCTCCGTATTTTTCTTACGTTCCACAGATATCCCAAGCCTTTATCTCATTGGAGTTGACTTATTCTTATTCTTACTTCCTTAAAAAAATAACCTCAAAGCTGATCACATTTGGCCCCCTTTACTTTCTATAGCAGTTGAATTAATCTTCGCGGTACTTCATCTTTCAACTGGTTTAACACCGAAATGTCTCGCTTAATTTCTCTTTCCGTCAATTGGACTTCTGGCCCTTGGCTATCTAACGAAAATTCTTGTGCTTATATTGAAAACATCTCAAACCTCTTCTTTTGATGATTCAATTCCTTCAATTTACTCTTAAAGTTTCTAGCCCTCAGTTCGGCTAATAAATTGGGGGTGAATTCAGAAGTTCTTGCTCTCTTTTGTCTGTAAACTTCATTTGTCCCTTTTCCAATAAGAGCCATCATATTGCTTGTTCTAGGAGGTTTCATTTTCAATCGATTGATCTAATCAAACGCAATCTCCTTTGATCATTTCCTTTGGGTTTCTCCTTCTACTTTTATCCTTTGCCCAATTATCACTTAATAAGTCTTTCCCATAGTTTAGCACAATTGTCTGTCATTTCGATTTACCAATCAAACGGATCTCATAATTCCTTAAATGTCCATCTCCTTTATTCATATCCTCGGACTCTTTTCTTGTGATCTTTTCATCACGGCTTCATCTTCCGTTGACTTAGTTCCTTCTATTTCGCCACCCTCTATTTCTCTGCTAATTGGCAACTTTCTTATTTAGCTGCGGCACTTTTCCTTGCTTGCTTCTCTAGTGCTACTTCCAATTAGGCTCTTGGTATTAATCGATTTTTTTTTACACACGTACCATCTCACCTCCCTTTTAATTCCTAAGTCGAACTGCTTAATTCCTTACAATGTCATCATAATTCCACCTATGGTAGCGCCCAGATAGCTTGTAATAGCATTTCCTTGCTAATGGCTTATTATTTTCATTAATTACTTTACTTCGGATTACTCATCCAATGCGTCGAAGATACCATAGCTAAGGGATTTGTATTCAAATGACACTCGATTCAACCATATACTACAATCCTCGGCACCATTCCTTATATGCTTGTATATAATATTTTCTTGTCATCGTTGTTATCCCCTATCGCAAGATTATGCTTACAAGTCTCAACATACTAATGCTCATATCCCAAGCTAATCTACTATTCAAAATATCTTCAATTCTATGTTCGAATCTTTCCTCCAATTTCTTCTCCTCTGATCTTCACATTATTACAAGATGACTCGTTAGCATGAGACTAAAATAAAATCTTACTTAGTTACAACTTTCTTTCAATACAAGTGTGCTTCCCTCTTTAAGTACTTGGCTCTTCTATAATAGCGGCTAATTGAGATTTGACGAGCTTCCATTCTTCTTCTAATATTTATCGTCGTCTCCGCACCATTTTACTAGCCATTCTATCAGGACGATTATTCATATGGTCCTGTAACATATACTCTCGCAATTCAATATAATACTGCTATCGTGCTATCCATAAGCATACTATTTTTCTTTCCTTTGACGATCATTGAGGTTCTTATAAGTATTTCTCTTTTAGAACTCTCATCTCTTCCAACGCCGCGATTTTTCTTTAGTAATTCCCATCTGTCCTAATACTTATCCTTGATCACTTGTAGGCATTCTCATTTCATGCGTTACCTTTTTGGGGTAAATCTACTGCATATTTACTTGTAACAAAATATTTCTCTGGTATGAGCGATTCAAATCATAGCCCGGGACACAACGTATTATTTTCAACAAAAACTTATTTCTTTCGATTTATTAAACCTTCATTATTTTGTCATGCCTCCTTTCCCCCGTATGTCTCATAATATACTTGCATTTAGTCCATTGCCACTTTTCTTTAGCACATCCTTGCTTTATTAGTTCATTTCAAATTTCGACTCCTTCAAGCCGGTACACTTCTTTCTTCTATACTTGGAATTATTCTAATTCGTCTGAGAAGGTTCTCCTATACCAGTAGCATTCGAGTATTGATCGTCTTTGGTAGTCAATTGGCCGAGCCTAGCGACCCTTCAACCCCTCTAGTTCATATAAGTTACCCTCATCGCATGATTTTGACTTGTTTCTCTTTTGCTAATTGAATTCTTGTATCAAGCCAAATGTCCACATATTTTGGACACCATTCAAATCATTTCCTTCCTTTATGCCGTAAAATAGTGCATTACATTTATTCATACGTATATACCATTAGTGGTCTAGTCCGAAAAAAATTTAACTGCCCAGGGTTCCGCTTTTCTTCCGCGATGCGGAATAAAAGCACAACTTTCTGGGAGCTTCCGCTTTCCTTCCGCGATGTGGACGGAAAGCGCAATTTCCTTCTGTGCAGAGATTCGCTTTTCTTCCGCGATGCGGACGAAAAGCGGGAAGTTCTGAAGCCTTCTGCTTTCCTTCCGCGATGCGGACGGAAAGCGCAATTCCTTGAAGCTTTCTGCGCAGAACTCTGTTTTCTTCCACAGCGATGTTCTGAGGTTGATTTTGAATGAGAAATTATGGATCTGATTCTTGGCCTTTCGAGTAACACAAGATCATAACCACTGAATTGCTTATGGAACTCGTATCGAATCCAAAGGAATAATTGATGGTGAGTAAAGTAATATCTCAAGAATCGATCAAACGACAAGGCATTAAGATTTGAAATATAAGGCATGGGAATGGACTGGATTGTTTATGGAACGCTCATGTTCATGTTCTAGCCGGGTTTACGCCAAAGAAGGGGGAGGGGAAAAAACGAACACCTTACATACCTTGCAATCAAGTTTGTCCTTCACCCAAGCTGTTATGTATCGAGGAATATATCGTTAATCATACTTTCATCACATTTTAATCAACTTATAAGCACTCTTAGACGTCCTTTTCTTTCTTTCATCGATCATTTCTTATTCCCCTTTACGATAGCATAGCTTGCTCGTATGTATGTTTATTTCTCATATTTTCATCTTGAAGGCCCTCCTAAATTTCCATTGCTCTTAAAGGGGCTCCTTTCCCGCTTGCCACTTAACAATATCTACTTAGAAGTTTTGTATATCATTCCACAAGGAGTACAAACCCATCTTAATCTCGTACATATTTATATATACTTCTAAATGGAACTTTCCCGTACTCGTTAACTTTCTTCCCGTATCAATATCTCTTTGTTACCACTCACTAGCCATTCTAAGTCCCATAATTGTTCCTTCAACCATGACATACCAAATGGCTAATGGTCATATATTCCCTTTACTCTTTCTCTATTGGCATGCAACAATTCAATTTGCAAAAATTTCGGCAGAGTTTCCTCTATAATTCTTACTACCTCATTCCTGCACACAGCCCAGAAATCACATCCAATGCCCTACAGAGCAATCACCAATACCATAATATCTCGCTTAAGTTCTTATATCAACATCTATCCATGTTAATGAAACAGGAAACATACCTTTCAATTGAATGACTTCAATTCGAAGCAATTTTCTCATAGTGACATAATCAACTGCTTATCCGTGATCAAAGCATTCAGTCAGAATCCGGGATGTCTTTACTATGATTTAGCTCTATGGCACGATCTAAGATAAGAAAGAAAGGTCAATAGTTCCTAAATGCCCTGCAGCCTCTTGTTCATAAGTGTGGCGCGCTTCACACCCATAAACAAGACTCTACTGGACACGACTTTTCAGACAATCCCTAGGACGACCTGCTCTGATACCAACTTGTCACACCCCAATCTCGATAGGGCGTGACGGGCACCCGACCCTTACTTAGAGTCGAGCGAACCCACTGGATCTCATTGTACTCATAGTCCTTAAGTCATGAACTGAAATTCATAGGGAAGGCTTTTAACAAAAACATTCTTTTTATCTTTCTCGAATCAAATAAAATTTGTAATCATATAAATCTGTAAAGTGATGCATAATGAATACATCGACTTATATAGCCACATACAAGACTGGCAGGCTAAATACGTGACTCTGTCTGCAAAGTCTCTAACATAAATCATTATACCATGACATGGATACTCTAACTCGGCAACACTCCGGAAAGAAATGGAGTTCGCCAATCCCGCTAGAACATCTTCTAGCCATGTCTTATACTCATCTGTATGCACCTGCGCGGCATGAAACGCAGCGTCCACAAGAAGGGGCGTCAGTACGAATAATATACTGAGTATGTAAGGCATGAGTAACAACATAATATAGATATGAAAAATAACAAGGAATAAGAGAGATAACCTATACATCTGGATGCCTTGTAGGGCGGATGTCATGCATGCTTAGTCTTTTACAAAAAACATTTTTATACATATACATAGTAACATGCCCGGCCATTAAGGCGCGGTGTGATATATAAATAGTAACATGCCCGGCCATTAAGGCTCGGTGTTATCATCATTAGCCTGCGTCCAGGCCTCCCGCGTCCCGGGAAATATCATAACATGCCCACTGCAGTGGTGTGCACATCTACGTGCCTGCCCGGCCGACTATAGCGCGGCGCGGTGTGAGAAAATACATACATATATATATATATATATATAGCATGCATAAGAGACCAATCAAAAGCCACAACTGTTCGGAGTGACGTAAGGTCGGTAGCCTCCGATTATATTATGGAATACTCATTGTCGCTTTGTCTCACCTTGAAGGAACAATTATTTTAAGGTGAGACTATCGATGAAGAATAGAATTAAGAGAAATCATAGAATAGGATCGTAAATCTCATAAGGCATCAAGTCATGTATTTTTGGAAGATTTAGAAATAAAGTCACCATCTATGAATAAGTTGAGAAATCAATAAATAGCTCGACATTCTTATATCGTCATTGAAATCATAAGATTGGAACCTTTGAACATAAAGTCGTTCTTATCATAGTCAACATAATAATGTAAAGCTCATGTACATGGAAATCTCTATGACTGAAAAATTATCTCATAATAGCATGAAATCCGTATGCCTTGGAGTTTGGATAAATAAATCTCTGATAACCATCATCATGGTTATCATAAGGAATTATTCATCTTTTCCATCATAAGGACTTTGAGAATCATGAATTTCTAACGTTTTTGGAAATAAAAATTTTTATGGGATTCATACATAGTTTGGTAGGAAAAGAATCATGCTGTTATAAATTCAAGAACCTCATAAGGATCACGAGATTCGCAGGCTTCTAGAATTTGCGGGAACAACGATATTATGGATACGACACAGAGATTTATAACGGAAAGATCATGCCTTTAGAAAGAAGGGGAGTAGCCTTAACATACCTGGAAGAAAATTCTCGACTTCTAACTTACTTCCCGTCTTGCACCTCTCTTAAGAATTATTCGTAGTCTCGTAATCTACATATATAACAATTCATAACATCATTAGGATCATCGTCATACGCTCTTAAACACTAAATGAAAGTCCTTTTAGATTCTGTTGAAATTCGGGCAGCATCTCCCCTGTTTATATGCCTAGCCCGAAATTCTCAATTCAACAACCAACACAACAATGACAATACCAACATCAATACAATCATTTCCATATCAATATAAACATCCCACACGATGTTTCCTAAATTTCTCAACTAACCCATTTGTGATACGACTATTCAATAATCTTTACTTTCGTAAGGAAGTTGAAATTAACACTAAGAACATCAATAACAACATCCCCAACATCCTACAAGATAAATATAAGTATTTCCATCCAAATTTCTCTTCAACCCTCAATCCATAAATCAAAAACATCAACACAACAACTAAAACTTTTATTTCTTGCAAATATTCCTTATTCAAAATTGATAAAGAAAGAGATTTAATGATTCATACCTTATTTTTATGAAGGTAGCCAAATCTTCAACATTTCACTTGCTCCCAAGCTCCTCCAACTCCAAAATGTAATCATGTTCGCGTCTATGCGTTGCCCGGACTTCGATTAGTACTTCGTAGCTCGAAATTTCTCCCAAAATCTTCACTTTTATGTGAGATTAAGAGCCTTTTTAATGGCTGAATTTTCTGGAACATTGTAGCATTTTTTTGTGATGAATATGGGGTTTTTTAGCCCTTTTATAGTGGGTGGGCCGACGTACTGTAGCTACAGTAATGTAGCAGTACTGTAGCAGTCCTGTTTCTGCGCGACAGTTCAGTTTGTAACGTCTTCAATTCTCTACTCCGAGGTCCTATCAACGAGCGGTTTGTTACATTATAAACTAGACTCGATGAAATTCATTTTAGGCTTTTGAAACACCTTAAAACTCCAATTATACATGGAGATATACCCCTCCAAAGTTGACTAAAAATCCTTCCAGCATTTCTCAAATTTTCGTCGAACTTATTTTCTTCAATTCGCTTGATCTCGAAATGTTCCGAAACTCCCCATACATGATATTTATCACTTATTATACTAATAATGGCCATGTTCTCGCGTTTCAAAATACTCTTTTCCGATTACGACTTACGAGATAGTAATCATCCTTTAGTTAAACAATATACTTAATAATGCCTTATTCCTCATACTCCAAAGTTGTTTTACCTAGTCGTAACTCGACATACTTACATTCAAATTTAACCAGTGCTTCTCCGAGGTACGGAGGTACGGGGTGTAACAATTAGTTTAAAAAGCATATTGGAAATCTATAACTTGACAAAAGGCTTTATAATCAGTTTTGATATTTCTTATTGAGGTACAAAAGCTAAATAACTAATTTCACGTTGTTTCATACTATCCTAAGAACTGATTTCTTTAATTATTATTGTACTTTATTTTCGTATTACTTATTGTCCCCAAGGCACTCATTGAGTACGAAGTACTCTGGCATATCATTGTTGTTTTTAATGATATGTTAGGTAACGGAGGAGAGCAGGTTCTTGATACTCAAAATGCTTAGGAAGGACTTGTTGCTACTGCTGACTTGGTGAGCCTACATGTTCATTCGTGGAACTCCCCTTATCATATTTATTTACTATTCTGCTTTTTTTAGGCTGCGTCCCGATGTGTCAGACAATTACTCTTTTATCTTAGAAGCTCTATAGTACACATTCTTGTAGGTAGTTGTTGAGTTTTGTTTAACTCTTGGGTGTTCGTCATGTTTTGATTAAGTTTGTAATATTAATGGCTTCCGCTGTTTTAATTCATATATCATGATTTGATTGTATTTATTTATAAACTATTAGAGGTGAATATTGAACCTAGCAGGTTCAAGTGTTGTTATCGCATCTTTTAGGTTCTTCCGATGTTGTTCATGATGTCGGATGCCGGTCACGTCTAGGATGGGTTTTGGGGCGTGACAAGCTTGGTATCAGAGCTTAGGTTTATACGTGTCCTAGGATGTGTCTGTGTCTATGGAGCTGTGTCTAGTGGAGTCTTCTTCATACAGACTGGCCACCTGTATGGATGTATGACTACCAGGACATTTTCGGTGATTCTCATTCTTCTTATTTCTGGATTGTGCTATTGAGCTTGAACTTCCTTTAGGATTATTCTGACGTGTTTATTACTCGTGCTTTATAGAGATAACTTTAATTCATGTTGCAGTTTCTAAACTGGTGAACAATGGTGCTACAAAGTGCATGTTGGTTGTGATGTACACTTTGATGGATGGTACAGAGTCGTTTGGAATTCTGGAGGAGGTGTTTGGTGGTGATTGTAAGGTATGATTGTTGATGTTTCAAGGTAGGAATTCTAACTATTTCTTCTATTAATGCATATTCGTTGATCGATCCGGGTTCGAATCTTTCTTGTGTGACTCCTTACCTCTCCCTAGATTTCTTTGGTGTGGAACGAGAATAATTGTTAGAACCCTTGTGTATGAATACTGTTACACCTCGAAAATTTCTCCGTGAACATACAACGAGTAAACCAACGAAGTGTATGAGTGTGTGATGTTTTACCAAGTAGGGAATGACTATTTATGAATTTTGGAAATGAGAAAGTTACAGATCTGCACTTCGACCCAGTTGGTCGTAAAATAGAATACGGCCCGTAAAGTAGTTTACGGACCGTAAACTGCCATCGTCCTTCAAGATTCCAAAAACTTCAACTTTCTGCCAAATGACGAAATGGTTAAATACGACTCAGAATACGGACCGTAAAGTGAAATACGGCCCGTAAACTGTGACCGTAAACCACCATGACTCCAGCAAACCTTTCTGTTTCTGATATGCTTAAATACAGTCGTGAAGGACGAACCGTAAACCAGAATACGGCCCGTAAACTGGGTTTACGACCACTGTGCATCCCGACTATTGTTCATAAAAATCAGATTTTTGTGATTAATATAAGGGACCCTTTTCATTCATTTTCATTTCATTTCTCATCTACACAACTCAAGAGAACTCTAGAACATTCCAAACATTTCATCCTCAAGAATTTAAGGGAAATTAGTGGTCCACTACATGAAATCCATGGAACCAAGGGTGTGAAGCTCATCAGAGTTCATCTACACCAAGAAATTGCAAAGGAAGTGAAATAGGGTTTTTGGCATAAAAGAGTGTTGTTGCTCAAGGCTTGTTCCAACACTACCCAAGGTAAGTTTGATGACCTTCTCATGATGATTGAAGCATTAATACATTGAAACACTTGGATTATAGAAGAGTGTAGTAAAATGGGTCATAAAATGTGAATAGTGCCATAGTTGAATGATAGCTGGATTGCATTATGAATGTTGATGAGTTGGGAGTATAAACATGTTATAAATGACGTGTAGACCATGAAATAGGTGTGATGTATGAGAAAATGTGATGATGATCTAAAACCCATAAATGTGGAGAAATTGGAGAAAAATGGTGGAATGTGGTAAACGTAGATAAATGATGATTGTTGAATACAATATTGTGAACGTTGTTGTGAGCGTTTGGGAGTTAATATAGAATATGGGAAAAGTAGTATAACCAAAGGAAGTACTGCCCAAATTTTCCCTAGAATTAGTAACGCGTTCTTATAGTCGATTAACTAACATAAAGGCGAATTCTCTTTTGAAGGTAGAAACGCGATATCGAAGGAGAGCAAGCGAACGATAGCTTAGTTAAACGTCAAAGGTATGTGAGGCTAGTCCCTTCTTTCTAATGGAATGAATCTCATAGCATAATTTTCCTCCTCCTCATGAGTCCCTATATTCCGGAAAGCTAAAAGCCTATATCCATGAATGGTAATATAAGATAAGAGATATGATATGATGATCTTAAAATGGCATGATGTTATTTATTGCTCACACTCACCTTATATGTTAGTTCCTTCAAGGTGAGGCAGGATGTCGAAAATTGCTCCATAATGAAATCGGGTGATCACGACCTTACGTCACCCCAATAGAGTAAAGTTGGTTATAAACCCTATGCATGTATTATGATAAGTATGTTACGATAAGCCTATTATGATGAGTATGTATGATGATGATATAACACCACGCCTAGTTGGCCGGGTAGTCACCGCTAAGGCGAGCAGCTATACGATACACCACGGCCAAATGGCATGGGCAGACACCACTAGTAGGCGGCATGAGATGATACCCCGGACGCGGGAGGCCTGGACGCAGGCTAATGATATGGTTATCACACCGATCCGATATGGACGGGCAGCTTATACATTGTGCATACATGATATGATGATGAGTATGAGTAAGACAGCATGACTTAATTCTTTATGCATGACCGTCAGATATAGATGTTCCATATTGATATTTCCATTATGTCATTGTTCTATTTATTTGTTTATGCCTATCATGCTCATGTCACACCCTGATTCCCCTAGGGTGTGATGGGCACCCGACCCCATATCCGGGGCCGAGCGAACCCACAGACTTTCATTCGTACATAATCTTTCCGGACTCTTAAACTTCATAAAACACGATACATAGCAAATCTTACAGAAAATACACATATATTTTTTTTCCTTAGCTTTCAAATCAAAAGGGGTCTGTAATTCCCACAGACGTCATAGCATAACACAGAACGACACATTGGCTGCTGGAGCCTCTTACTAAACTGACATACCACACCCACGACTCTGTCTGCAAAGTCTCTAACATCATACAGAATCCATAATGTATATGTTATGTCAAACTTTGACTCGGCAGTCCTCCAGGAGCAATTGGAGTTCGCCAGCAGTGAAATAGCTTTTATAATGTCTCCATCTCGTCTGGGAGTACCTGCGCGGCATGAAACGCAGCCCCCGAAGAACAGGGGGTCAGTACGGATATGTACTGAGTATGTAAGGCATAAGTACAGAAAACGAAACCATGACTGATATAGACGGAACAACATACAAAAACTTATTCAGAAATATCAAACGCTTATCATTTTTCTTTTCCAGACACGAATCATACTTACTCATCTCGTATACTAGACAGATTACAGAACGTACAAATTGCTTGGATGACATCACATAGCAGACGGAATACAGAATGTACGGAAGGTCAGAATACTTACTTTCCCACATAAGTCATGCATATCAGAATCGGATATCGTATCACATACGCGGCAACCCCGGGGACAAATAACACGCCGGGACAAGTACCATATCATACAGACGATAACCTCGGGGACAAATAATACTCCGAGGAACAGTCACATCATATCATATGCATGGTGGCCTCGGGGACAGATAACACGCCGAGGAACTGATGGACAGTGCCAATGAATGCGCACGATAACATAGGCACATGGCTGCCACTCCTGCCTTTGGCGCCACAACACATCAATCTTCCAGAAGTTTTTCTCCGATCTCCGTCACACATCACAACATAACCACGGTACCCGGGGTGGACAGATAACACAGCACCCCGAGCCCGGACACATCATACTTCGTAACATAACCTCGGTAACCGGGGACGGACATATAACACAGTACCCCGGAACCGGACACATCATACTTCGGAATTCATATATGGAACCCGGCCCCCAACAGAGGACCCGGCGAACCATCCGCACGATACATACCGGCCCGGGACTCGGCGAAAGAAGTCATAACATATGCACGAGCAGAGTCGTGAAGAATCAAATGCGCATAACTCAAGCTCAATAAGTTAATCAAACGCATTCTCAGAATGTCCATACAGATCACTTATTACAGATTACTTATAGATTATTCAAACATATTCTCGGAATATCCATAACAGATTTCTTATTACAGAATACTTTATGTCAAATTACTTTTAACAGAATATTTCTATCAAAGTACTTATCGCTTTTACTCAATCAGAGTACATGTTCCCAATTGCTTGCATCGGATTACCCATAACCGACTACTTATGTCCGAATACATATATCAAAAGGGTTATGACGGAATGCTTATAGACATGTGGGTGTCCAGAACGAGTTTCGGGTCAATCGGAGTTAGTATACAAAAGTTACGAGCGTTCGAAGTACAGAACGCTCTATAATCATTTCGGAAGCTTTTCTTGGAAAACCAAAGCCGTAATTAGGTTAACTACCTTTTAGACATGATAATGGATCAAACCAAATAGAACTCTTGGAATCATACGTACGTCGGAACACTTAAATCAGAATAAATATATCAAAAGAGTTATGCCAGGATACTTAATTCCACATATTTATATCGGAATGTTCAGATCAGAGTACCTACTTGTATCGGAATTTCTCATATCGGAACACTTATGCCAAATACTTACGTCAGAACATTTGTGTTGGCATGATTAGCCCAGAAGGTTTACATCAAAATACTTAGATCACGATTCGCCTATCAGGCTCATTTGACACTTAAGTTAGGGAAAACATACAGATCACAGACAGACTCAGAATTACAGAATGGAGTAACCTCAAGATACATATCATATCATATCCTACATGGCTCTAGGGCATGCCAAAAGAAAGAAAGGTAAGCCTCACATACCTGAGTGACGACCAACTAGTTGCGCTTACGCATCCAACTTGTTTGCTTACATGCAAGAGAGTTTATCCATCTTGTCAATCTACGTCCAAAAGGATTCATTCATTCGTTAGACTCGTTGTCACATACTTGTCTTAACCTTTCAAACACGTTTACTTATGTTCTGCCGGAATTTCGGCAGCATCTCCCCTGTAAATCTACCAATCCCGAGAATAAGGCTCGGCCCCAAATCAACAACAACCATCCGGGAATTTAACCCGGCCAAACTAACAAAGATACTAACAACACCAATAAGAGGTTCAAAACACATTTTTAACATTAGTGACTCTTTGCTATACAATTTGGCAATATTCCGTTTTTGCTCAAATCAACTGCATATGATCGAACTAACATCAATATTCGCACACTCAAGTGCTAATCCAAAACACTTAAACAAGATTCAAAAACACTTCGGACAACCCACAAAATGTTCAAACAATTCAAACAACGCACCATAGAATCCAAAATCTTCCAACTTCCATAGGAACCATCACAACACATTTCTTTCTCCAAAATTTCACAATCTATACCAACAAACCATACTTTTACCACATTATTATCAAAATTACAAGAACTATATTTGGCTCACATTAGTTTCCACAACAAACCATAAACTACTATAATCTCAACTTTGAATCATTAAACTTCTTTTTGCGTTATAAAATCCACAACGACACAACTAATATACTAAAATTAATTCCTCCCTTCTCCAATAGACAACACCATACGGCCACATCAACTACATACACACCCACACGGTCTCAATAACCACATGCTTATTTTCATGCAACTTTCATTTATTTTTATGCATTACAACCACAAGTAACACATTACATGGAATTAATCCAATCTTTCCATATTACAACACACACACACGGCTAGCCACACTACACACACATGTTTCATGAATTAAATCCATTTCCACACACTTCAACATACCCAAATCACCCATAACATAAGTAAAAGAGAATTGAACCATACCTTTCCATTCATCTTCCTCCATCTCTTGGCTAAGCCATATTTTTGCAAGAATAAATACCCTACTTGCTTCAACAACTCCACCATGTTAAAAAGCATCTTCCATATAGCAAGAAAACTAGAAGAACATAATCCTCCATGATCAAATTGGAGGGGCTGGTTTCGGCCAGCCCCCTTAGCCGAACCCTCACCTTATTTTTTTTTTTTTGTGTTTTATTTTTCTATTCTTGGTCTTGAATTGGAAAGATGATCACATATATATATCCACATAATTCAATCATGTGAGGGGCACATGCCCCTTTCTAGAAATTTCTTATATTTTCTTGAAACTTTTCCTTCAATTAAAAGATGAATCAAGTCTTGTCTTGCACACTTTGACCCTTATGTTCTCCAACAAATGGCCAATATGACCCTTTGAACTTTCATGAATTTTTTTGTGAAATTCCCGTTTCGTCCCTCGACTTTTCTCAATATGACCATTTTACCCCTAACCTTCCACATTATTTCCATTGATCATTTTGCAATTTCTCTTCTTGCCCTTAGCCTCTCACAATATTTTCATACTAATAATGGTCATAAATGATATTCTTAACGACTTGCGCATTAATGTAGTTTTTGAAAATGGTTTCATCCTTAACTTCCCACGACGACTTTGAAATATCCAAACGTTTAAAATACGGGCTATAACAGCTCAGTACAATATTCGTACTGACGTCTGTTTTCTTTGGACGCTGTGTTCATGCCCACAGGTAGACAGGGAGGAGAGCTCGACCCAGACCAGCAGTAGTGGTCAGCCGATCGAAAGCATTCCTTTGTTTGGAGGTGCTTATGACGATTCTTCTGTGCATATTCATGTATATGTATTTTTGGGCATGGCGGGGTTTTGTCCCGTCCTTATGTTTAGTACTCCAGTAAAGGCTCGTAGATGCGCAGTCTGGGTTAGATGGTCTCACGAGATGCTATTATATGTATATATTATTTTGATGGTCGAGAGGCAAATGTATTTAAAAAAGTATTTATGTTTCCATATAAAACATGATTTTCCTACAATTTGAGTATAAAGCTGATAACAGACCATTAAGTAGTATCACGAGTGGTGCTCGGTGGCTAGCCCCGAGTACCCATCATGGCCCCTAGCTGGGTCATGACAAAAGTGGTATCAGAGCGGTTCAGTCCTAGGAGGTGTCTATGAGCCGTGTCTAGTAGAGTCTGGTTTATGGTGTGTTGCGCGCCACATCAATAAACTAGAGGCTACAGGGCATTTAGGAAAAATGACCATTCTTCTTCCTATGAGATCGTGCGATAGAGCCATGTATAAGATTTTATCCTCCCTAATAGTGTGTTGTGATTTCAGAATGCCGCCAAAGGGGAAGGCTACAGCCGCCCAGAAGGGAAAAACTACGGCAAAGAGGCGGGTAGAAAGGGAGCCTCCGATGAACATAGAAGAAGGCGAATCACACAATGAGGTCGTGTCTAATACCTCTTCTACCCCGCCGAATGTGGAAGATCAAGGAGGAGCTCCAGCTCCAATCCCTCCTCCAGTTGCTTCGGGCCAACAAATGACCGAGGCCATTCATTTATTGACGCAATTGGTTGCCGCCCAGGCACAACGACAAAGTGTGAGTTCGAGTGATCGGGCAGCAAGTACCAAAGCCCGTGATTTTATGAGCCTAAATCCTCCGGAGTTTTTTGGGTCAAAGCCAGATGAAGACCCACAAGGTTTCATAGATGAGGTACTGAGGACATTGAAGATTGTACATGCCTCCGAAACTGAATCCGTGGAGTTGGCATCTTATAGAATCCGAGATGTGGCTGTTTTATGGTATAACAACTGGGTAATGTCACGAGGAGAGAATGCTCCTCCTCCGGTTTGGCAAGAATTCGTGGATGCATTTATTCGTCACTATTTGCCACCCGAGGTCCGCCGAGCCAGAGCGGATAGGTTTCTAAATCTGAGGCAAGGAAACATAAGTGCCCGGGAGTATAGCATGCAATTTAATTCTTTGGCTAGATATGCCCCGGCTATCGTGGCCGACATGGGAGATCGGGTACATAGATTTGTGAGTGGCCTAGGGCCACATTTATTCAGAGACTGTTTGACGGCGTCCTTGCAAGATGGGATGGATATTTCCCGAATACTGGCCCATGCTCAGAATTTAGAGGGGCGACAACAACCACCAAGAAGTGACCACGATAACGAAAGAAGGCAAGGAAAGAGGGATAGATCTATGGGAGAAGGCAGTGGTTATAGAAGGGGATCAAGGCAGACATATTCTGGTTACTCAGGCCAGTTAGTGACCAGTGCACCTCCTCGATTTACAGGTAGGAGATTTGATCGCTCCTTCTGCTTAGGACAGAGCCAGAGTTCGAGGGCCCCAGATTCCCAAATCAGGGAAGATTATAGCCAGAGGAGACCCCCAGTACCATGATGTAGCCAGTGCGGTAGATTGCATTCCGGACAGTGTCGCCAAGGTTCGGACGCTTGTTATATTTGCGGCCAAGTTGGGCACATGATGAGAGATTGCCCGTCGATGAGTGGCAGAGTTGGAGTTCAGCCTACAGGTTCAGCGGCTGGTTCTTCCTTGGTGCGCTCGGTAGGGCAGACTCCTCGGATATCAGCAGGCCGAGGTAGAGGCAGAGGGGCAGCATCTACTTCAGGTGCCACTTAGCCCCGTGTATATGCTTTAGCCGGACGGCAGGATCTTGAGTCCTCCCCGGATGTGGTTACAGGTACATTGTCTACATTCTCCCGTGATGTATACGCACTATTAGATTCGGGTTCTACTTTTTCTTATATTACCCCATATGTTGCTGGTTGTATTGGGGTGAAACCTGAGCTAATTAAACCTTTTGAGGTACTCACTCCGGTTGGTGATCCCGTGATAGCAAGGCAAGTGTACAAAAATTGTGTCATTGTGATATGTGATCGTTAGACCAGAGCTGATTTGAATAAGCTGAAAATGATAGATTTCGATGTAATCATGGGTATGGATTGGTTTTCCTCGCATTATGCAAATGTTGATTGCTGCACAAAAGTGGTTCGATTCCAATTCCTGGGAGAGCCCGTGCTTGAATGGAAGGGTAATGCAGCATCTCCAAAGGGTAGGTTTATTTCCTACCTTAAGGCAAGGAAGATGATAGCCAAGGGTTACATTTATCATTTAGTTTGGGTTCATGACACCGAGTCAAAGCCGCCAACTTTCCAATCAGTTCCGGTCGTGAATGAATTCCCAGATGTGTTTCCAGACGAACTTCCAGGACGTTCTCCAGAAAGGGAGATTGACTTCGCTATTGATGTGTTGCCGGACACCAAGCCTATTTTTATTCCTCCTTATCGAATGGCTCCGGCAGAATTAAAAGAGCTAAAGGCGCAGTTGAAAGACTTGCTTGAAAAGGGGTTTATTAGACCCAGTTCATCACCGTGGGGAGCACCGGTCTTGTTTGTAAGAAAGAAAGACGGATCTCTACGAATGTGTATCGACTATAGGCAATTGAATAAAGTGACGATAAAGAACAGATATCCTCTTCCGAGGATTGTTGATTTATTTGATTAGCTACAGGGTGCCAAATGGTTTTCAAAAATATATTTGAGATCGGGTTACCATCAGGTGAGAGTTAGAGAAGCGAATATTCCCAAGACGGCCTTCAGAACGAGATACGGTCACTATGAATTCCGAGTGATGTCGTTTTGGTTGACTAATGCTCCGGCCGTGTTTATGAATTTGATGAACAACGTATTCAGGCCTCTCTTGGATTTATTCGTGATAGTATTTATTGATGATATTCTGGTGTATTCTCGCATGGAATCAGAACATGCAGATCATTTGCGAATTGTTCTTGGCATTCTTCGAGCCCGGGAATTATATGCGAAATTTTCAAAGTGTGAGTTTTTGCTGAATTCTGTAACATTTCTGGGCCATGTCATTTCAAATGATGGTATTCGAGTCGACACTCAGAAAATTGAAGCTGTGAAGACTTGGCCAAGGCCTACAACGCCTACAGAAGTTCGTAGTTTTCTAGGTTTGGCAGGATACTATAGAAGATTCGTAGAGGGCCTTTCATCTATTTCAGCCCCATTGACGAAGCTAACCCAGAAGTTAGCCAAATTTCAATGGAATGATGCTTGTGAGCGCAGCTTCCAAGAGTTGAAAGACAGATTGACCTCAGCTCCGATCTTAACACTTCCAGAAGGGCCAGATGGCTATGTTGTATATTGTGACGCTTCCGGTGTTGGACTAGGGTGCGTATTGATGCAGCATGGTAAAGTTATTGCATCTGCTTCGAGACAATTACGGAAACATGAAAGGAATTATCCGACTCACGATCTCTAATTGGCTGCAGTTATTCATGCCTTAAAAATATGGAGGCATTATTTGTATGGTGTGCATGTTTATATCTATACGGATCACAAAAGCCTTCAGTACATTTTCAAGCAGAAGGAGTTGAACCTGCGGCAGAGGCGGTGGTTAGAATTATTGAAGGATTATGATGTGGACATTTTGTATCACCCCGGAAAAGCGAATGTAGTAGCCGATGCGCTTAGCCGCCGATCAATGGGCAGTTTATGTGAAGTCCCCCCCAGAAAAGAAAGATATGGTTCATGAGCTCCGCCAATTAGCTAATCTTGGAGTGCGGGTGATTGATTCGGGTAATGCAGGGATTGGCATCAATGACCCCACAACTTCGTCCTTGGACGTAGAAGTGAAGGAACGGCAATATGAAGATCCTCAATTGCGTCACTACCTAGACACATCTCATGGAAAATAAAAATCTCCATTTGAAGCTCCTATAGACGGAATTCTCAGGTACCAAGGCAGATTATGTGTGCCGAATGTAGCAGAATTGCGCCAACGAATTCTTGAAGAAGCACATTGTTCTCGGTATTCTATTCATCCAGGTGCAACTAAAATGTATCATGATCTCAAGATGATGTATTGGTGGGATGGCATGAAGAGAGACATAGCCGAGTTTGTATCGCAGTGTCCGAATTGCCAACAAGTAAAAGTTGAACATCAGAAGCCAGGAGGCTTATTGCAAGCAACAGAAATCCCTACTTGGAAATGGGAAGTGATTAACATGGATTTTATTGTGGGATTACCTCATTCCCGCGGCAAGTATGATTCCATATGGGTGATCGTGGACAGGTTAACGAAAGCAGCCCATTTTCTCCCAGTTAAGACTACATACTCAGCTGAAGATTACGCGAGGTTATATCTCAAAGAAATTGTGCGACTTCATGGTATTCCATTATCCATTATCACAGATAGGGGAGCACAATTTACAGCCAGGTTTTGGAAGTCCTTCCAAGAAAGTCTAGGCACTCAAGTGAAGCTTAGCACGGCATTTCATCTGCAGACTGACGGACAGGCCGAGCATACTATTCAGACCTTGGAAGATATGCTACGAGCGTGTATGCTAGATTTCGGTGGAAGTTGGGATGATCATTTACCGTTAATCGAATTTGCGTATAATAACAGCTATCATTCCAGTATTCAAATGGCTCTGTATGAAGCTTTATATGGAAGGAAATGTAGATCCCCAATCGGGTGGTTTGAAATAGGAGAAGCACAACTAGCAGGCCTTGAATTAATTCAACAAGCGGTGGAAAAAGTTAAGGTGATCCAAGATCGATTGTTAACAGCCCAAAGTCGTTAAAAGTCTTATGCGGACAATCGCCGACGAGACTTGGAGTTTCAAGTTGGTGATTGGGTATTTTTGAAAGTATCGCCAATGAAAGGGGTGATGAGATTTGGTAAGAAAGGGAAGCTAAGCCCTAGATACATTGGACCCTACAGAATTATCCGCAAGGTGGGTCAAGTAGCCTATGAATTGGATTTGCCTTCGGAGCTTGAATCAGTCCATCCAGTTTTCCACGTTTCGATGCTCCGCAAGTGTATTGGAGATTACACAAAGATTGTTCCGATAGATGATGTGCAAGTAACAGAAAAGCTAACCTATAAAGAAGTGCCTATTGTTATCCTCGACAAAGAGGTGGTTTCAGTTAAAGTCTTATGGCGAAACGATAACCGGGAAGAAATGACTTGGGAAGCGGAAGAGAGTATAAGGTCTAAGTATCCACAATTATTTCGACCCCTAGGAGAGATTCAAGAGGAAACGCCAGCGATATAAGGTATGTATGTTTATTTTCAGGTTTTTGGTCGTGTGTGGCCATAGATATGTCGAGGTTGTGATGTAGCCCTGTGAGGCGATGATATTATGGGTTGTTGTGACAGATTGATGGTGCCAAATTACAAAGGAAACTCTGGCGAAATTTTTCTAGAATCCCCGATGACTTAAAATTCGAGGACGAATGTTCCAAAAGGGGGGGAGAATGTTACACCTCGAAAATTTCTCCGTGAACGTACAACGAGTAGACCAATGAAGTGTATGAGTGTGTGATGTTTTACTAAGTAGGGAATAACTATTTATGAATTTTGGAAATGAGAAAGTTACAGATCTGCACTTCGACCCAGTTGGTTGTAAAATAGAATACGGCCCGTAAAGTTGTTTACTGACCGTAAACTGCCATCGTCCTTCAACATTCAAAAAACTTCAACTTTCTGCCAAATGACGAAATGGTTAAATACGACTCAGAATACGGACCGTAAAGTGAAATACGGCCCGTAAACTGTGATCGTAAACCACCATGACTCCAGCAAACCTTTTTGTTTCTGATATGCTTAAATACAGTCGTGAAGGACGAACCGTTAACCAGAATACGGCCCGTAAACTGGGTTTACGACCACTGTGCATCTCGACTATTGTTCATAAAAATCAGATTTTTGTGATTAATATAAGGGACCCTTTTTCATTCATTTTCATTTCATTTCTCATCTACACAACACAAGAGAACTCTAGAACATTCCAAACATTTCATCCTCAAGAATTTAAGGGAAATTAGTGGTCCACTACATGAAATCCATGGAACCAAGGGTGTGAAGCTCATCAGAGTTCATCTACACCAAGAAATTGCAAAGGAAGTGAAATAGGGTTTTTGGCATAAAAGAGTGTTGTTGCTCAAGGCTTGTTCCAACACTACCCAAGGTAAGTTTGATGACCTTCTCATGATGATTGAAGCATTAATACATTGAAACACTTGGATTATAGAAGAGTGTAGTAAAATGGGTCATAAAATGTGAATAGTGCCATAGTTGAATGATAGCTGGATTGCATTATGAATGTTGATGAGTTGGGAGTATAAACATGTTATAAATGACGTGTAGACCATGAAATAGGTGTGATGTATGAGAAAATGTGATGATGATCTAAAACCCATAAATGTGGAGAAATTGGAGAAAAATGGTGGAATGTGGTAAACGTAGATAAATGATGATTGTTGAATACAATATTGTGAACGTTGTTGTGAGCGTTTGGGAGTTAATATAGAATATGGGAAAAGTAGTATAACCAAAGGAAGTACTGCCCAAATTTTCCCTAGAATTAGTAACGCGTTCTTATAGTCGATTAACTAACGTAAAGGCGAATTCTCTTTTGAAGGTAGAAACGCGATATCGAAGGAGAGCAAGAGAACGATAGCTTAGTTAAACGTCAAAGGTATGTGAGGCTAGTCCCTTCTTTCTAATGGCATGAATCTCATAGCATAATTTTCCTCTTCCTCATGAGTCCCTATATTCTGGAAAGCTAAAAGCCTATATCCATGAATGGTAATATAAGATAAGAGATATGATATGATGATCTTAAAATGGCATGATGTTATTTATTGCTCACACTCACCTTATATGTTAGTTCCTTCAAGGTGATGCAGGATGTCGATAATTGCTTCATAATGAAATCGGGGGATCACGACCTTACGTCACCCTGATAGAGTAAAGTTGGTTATAAACCCTATGCATGTATTATGATAAGTATGTTACGATAAGCCTATTATGATGAGTATGTATGATGATGATATAACACTGCGCCTAGTTGGCCGGGCAGTCACCGCTAAGGCGGGCAGCTATACGATACACCATGGCCAAATGGCTTTGGCAGACACCACTAATGAGCGGCATGAGATGATACCCCGAACGCGGGAGGCCTGGACGATTCGATATGGACGGGTAGCTTATACATTTTGCATACATGATATGATGATGAGTATGAGAAAGACAGCTTATCACACCAATCCGATATGGGCGGGTAGCTTATACATTGTGCATACATGATATGATGATGAGTATGAGTAAGACAGCATGACTTAATTCTTTATGCATGACCGTTAGATATAGATGTTCCATATTGATATTTCCATTATGTCATTGTTCTATTTATTTGTTTATGCCTATCATACTCAGTACAATGTTCGTACTGACGTTCGTTTTCTTTGGACGCTGTGTTCATGCCCACAGGTAGACAGGGAGGAGAGCTCGACCCAGACCAGCAGTAGCGGTCAGCCGATCGAAAGCACTCCTTTGTTTGGAGGTGCTTATGCCGATTCTTCTTTGCATATTCATGTATATGTATTTTTGGGCATGGCGGGGTCTTGTCCCGTCGTTATGTTTAGTACTCCAGTAGAGGCTCGTAGATGCGCAGTCTGGGTTAGATGGTCTCACGAGATGCTATTATATGTATATATTATTTTGATGGCCGAGAGGCAAATGTATTTAAAAAAGTATTTATGTTTCCATATAAAACATGATTTTCCCACAATTTGAGTATAAAGCTGATAACAGACCATTAAATGAGCAAGATAAGTAGTAGCACGAGTGGTGCTCGGTGGCTAACCCCGGGTACCCGTCATGGCCCCTAGCTGGGTCATGACAAATAGCCCTGCTAGTTGTCTTCATTATTACTCTTAGAATCAATTGAGTCTGTGTAGTGTAGTTTAGGGTCATGAGGCTACTGGTGGTTTGTTTTGAATGAGATGTGGTGAACCTTGATGTGATTATGAGAATAGACTGACTTTCCAAGTGGTATGAAACTATAATTGTCAATCAGAAATAGTTAGGCTTGAATTTCTTGATGAACCCATTATAGAGTGGAAGAATAAGATTGCTAAACATCGAGGTAGACTTATTCCGTATCTTAGGACTCACAAAGTAAAATCAAAAGGGGTGTAGTTACCATCTAGTTTCTGTTAATGATGCTCAGGCCATAATACCCTCACCTATTTCCTATTCCAAGTATGTGTTGAACCTTCGAGTTATCGAGTTCTAGCAAACAAATTTAAGACTTGAGGATAAGTGAAAATCTTAGGCCATGACATTCATTCGGGGACGAATGATCCTAAGGGGGGGATAATGTAACACTCAGTAAATTCGGGTTAGGTGTGAATATGTACAACTAGTGCTAAGATGATATTTTATCTATATGAATCCATTCGGGATGAATTCGGATGGTAGGTAGTTGTTTTGAAGCCAAACCAACTAGTGAAGTTCTTAAGGGCTCTTAAACTCGCCTAAGCTTCGGTAGGTCTGTCTTCTTGGCCATTTTCGTGAAAATGTGTTAACAATTTGAGAAAATTTAAAACATGAAAGTCATAGCCCTTTGAAATTTATTTCCAACGGTTTATTCTGGAGCTCGAACGGATGTATGTACTAGAAGTTATGCCCATTTTACAGAACGCTGTCGACTAAATATAAAAGTGACCAGAGAGCTCGCCGAGCTCGCCCCAAAGCGAGGCAAGGGCTCGCCTTGGACAGCGCTCAGCGAGTTAGGTGTCCAAAAGCGGGAAAAATTCATGAAAATCGTCTAAGTGTAAAATGGACAAGTGAGCTCGCCGAGCTTGCCCCAAAGAGAGGTAGGGGCAAGCCATAGACCGCACTCGGTGAGTTAGGGGGTCCAAAATGCCCTATGCTATAAATTCAACACTTAACTCGAAATTTCAGTTATTAGACATTACAACTTCATTCTAAAGCCCTAAGCAGCCATTTTCCTCCTCTCCTCATCCTCCCACGTCAAGGTAAGATCGCTCTAACGTTTCCTAAATAATTCCAACAATTATTCATGATTAGTAACATGATTCTTCGACCAAAACATAGGATTTCCAAGGTAAATGCTTCCTAAGTGATTCAAAGCTAGAGTTTTGGGTGTTCTTCGCTAAGAATGTGAATTATTAAGATACGTAAAGCATAATTAAGGTATGTCTCTCTTTTGAAAGCTGGTTTTGGATGTATGTCTCCTTTTGAAACTAATCTTGGAAGTATAAATTTCATTCAAGGGCTCTTTATTGAATAACAAGGTAAACTTTTCATGATTTGAAACTCTATTTCTTGCTTTGATTGTGGTTAATGTGCATGAGGGGACAAACCCACATTAAACCTAGTTTGTATCATGCTTTACGTACATATATAAGTTTATAAATGTTTTTCCTCTATAAGAGATTATCAATAATGATGGCTAAGGGTTGGTAATGATGTTTTCATGTTGAATTATGACATAGAAATCTTGGTTAAAGAAGTGTAAATGTTTTCAAGACATTCTTTGAAATGATTTATCTTTACGATAAGGAATAATGAACCTTAATGACCATTGATGATGTGACTACCTTGAAACGAATAAAGAATCGGCTTCTATGCATTGAAAGTGGTTGTTGTGTTGGCCTAGCTACTCGGGAGGAAGGGTAGTCATTATAGATCCTAGTGTGGTAATTCCTAGCCATTCGGGAGGAAGAGTGGCCACTGCCGGGTTCACCACCCGGGGTGTGATTTATGCCTAGCTATTCGGGAGGAAAGATAGCCATCGCGAATTACATGTTCCGGTGTGGTGCACTGTGTTTAGGGAACCTCTAAGGTCATCCCTTCGCTGTTATTGATTCTTGGGCCTATTTTGGCAAGTGTGATATCCTTATCCTTTTATGGATCTTTTGTTGATAATCATGATCAATTTAAAAAGCATATTGGAAAGTTGTAACTTGACAAAAGGCTTTATAATCAGTTTTGATAATTCTTATTAAGATACACAAGCTGAATAACTGATTTCACGTTATTTCATACTATCCTAAGAACTAATTTCTTTAAGTATTATTGTACTTTATTTTCATATTACTTGTTGTCCCCGAGGCACTCACTGAGTACGAAATACTCGGGCATACCATTGTTGTTTTTTATGGTATGTTAGGTAACGGAAGAGAGCAGGTTCTTGATACTCAAAACGCTTAGGAAGGACTTGATGTTGTTGCTGACTTGGTGAGCCCACATGTTCATTCATGGGACACCTCTTATCATATTTATTTATTAGTCTAGTTTTTTTGGGCTGCTTCCGATGTGTCAGACAATTACTCTTTTATCTTAGAAGCTCCATAGTACACGTTCTTGTGGGTAGTTGTTGAGTTTTGTTTATCTCTTGGGCGGTCGTCATATTTTGATTAAGTTTATAATATTAAAGGCTTCCGTTGATTTAATTCATATATCATGATTTGATTGTATTTATTTTATAGACTGTTAGAGGTGAATATTGAACCTGGCGGGTTCAGGTGTTATTATTGCATCTTTTAGGTTATTCCGATGTTGTTCATGACGTTTGATGTCGGTCACGTCTAGGGGGGGTTTTGGGGCGTGACAAGTTCCCCCTTCTGTGCCATCTGATCAAGATATCAGGAATATAATGTAGTTATTGACACATATAATGGCAACACAGAGGTAGCCATGAGCACTGGCTAGTGTAGGGCCTTTTGAGGGGTCCGGTAGTTCGAGAGTCCATGAGTTTCTAGCTTTGGACCCTTCAGAGCATACTAGGACTAGGCAGGATGAAGATCCACAGAACTTTGTTGATAAGCTTCACCTGATTTTCAGAGTGATGCATGCTTCGGAGACTGAGGCAGTAGAGCTAGCGTTTTTCAGGTTGTAAGATATAACCATACTTTAGTATGAGGGATGGAGAGTTCCAGAGGACCTGAGACACCTGTAGTAGAGTGGCCTGACTTTTTAGAGGCCTTTTTGGACTATTACTTTCCCTCAGAGATTCGGGAGATTCGGGTTAACCAGTTCTTAGGCCTTCAGCAGGGCCATATGAGTGTTCGGGAGTATTATCTCCAGTTTGATTCTCTGGCCAAGTATGATCCATCTTTTATTGACTCGATGAGGTCTAGGATTCACCGGTTCATAGCGGGACTGCACCCAAATTATATTGAGGACTGCAGCACGGTACATTAAAATATAATATGGACATATCTCGGATTTAGGCTTCGTGCAGATCTGGAGGAGCGTAGACACCAGTAGAGGGTTACTGAGAGGATAGAGAGGGAGCAACACAAGAGAGTGAGCGCCGCTAGTTATCAGGGAGGGTTTCAGAGGGATTCTAGGCCATAATTGTTAGGCCGACACCTCGATACCAGGGATATAGATCTAATCGATATTATTCCATCTGATCCAGAGAGAGCTCCCGAGCTTCAGGGTCTCAGCAGCAGAGGGGTTCAGGCCAGATGGGGCCACCTTTATTGCGATGTGATAACAACGAACATGGTCACTACGAAAGATTTCAGCTGGGGTCGAATGTTTGTTATGCATGTGGGCAGCAGGGTCATATGATGAGAGATTGCCTGAATAAAGGACAAGGTAGAATGGCACAACTGTCAGGTTCAATTGCAGGATCATCTTCTTCTGGGCATTCTACAATGCGTGGGTCCCAGTTTTTTGTTAGTAGAGGTCGACATAGAGGCGGAGCCTCCAGTTCAGGTGGTGGACAGAACGGTATCTATGCCTTGGCAGGTCATCAGGATTTAGAGTCTTCGCCAGATGTGGTGACAGGTACATTGACAGTTTGTTCATATAGTGTCTATGCATTCCTAGATCCAGGATCCACCCTGTCATATGTCACTCCATTTGTTATAAGGAAGTTTGATATAGTATCTGAGTCATTGAGTAGATTATCTTTAGTGTCTACACCAGTGGGTGAGTCTGTTGTTGCTGAAAGAGCTTATCGGGGTTGTACTGTAGAGATTCATAGCCATCAGACCTCATCAGATCTTATAGAGTTAGAAATGGTTGACTTTGACGCCATCATGTGCATGGATTGGTTAGCGTCTTCTTATGCTAATGTTGAATGCTGGACAAAGATTTTCAGGTTTCATTTCCCAGGCGAGACAGTCTTGGAGTGTAAAGGAAATACAGAAGCAGAAGCAAAATGTTGATATATCATATAGTGCAAATCAAAGATGCGGAAGCAGAACCACCAAACCTTCAGTCAGTTTCGGTGGTAAAGGAGTACCTCAATGTGTTTCCAAATGAGCTCCTAGGTCTTCCACCGGAGCGAGAGCTTGACTTCATCATAGATGGGCTGCCAAATACCCAGCCAATATCGATTCCTCCCTACAGAATGGCTCCAGCAGAGATAAGGGAGTTGAAAGAGCATTTGAGAGATTTGTTAGAGAAAGCCTTTATTAGGCCTAGTACTTCGCCATGGGGCGCACTGGTTTTATTCGTGCGAAAGAAAGACAGCTCACTTAGAATGTGCATTGATTACTGTTAGCTGAACAAGGTCACTATCAAGAATAAATATCCTCTTTTGATAAGTGATGACCTGTTCGATCAGTTACAGGGTGCCAAATAATTTTCTAAGATTGACTTGAGGTTCGGGTACCACCAGGTTAGAGTTCGGGAGAAAGATATCCCAAAGACAGTTTCAAGACCAGATACGGTCATTTCGAGTTTCTTGTCATGTCTTTCTGGTTAACAAATGCACCAGCAGGGTATTACCGAAGATTTGTGGAAGGGTTTTCATCCCTTTCAGAAACCTTGACCAAGCTAACCCAGAAGGAAGCTAAGTTTCAGTGGCCAGACACTTGCGAGCCTAGTTTCCAAGAGTTGAAAGACTGGTTGACTTCAGCACCCTTGTTAACACTCCCAAAGGGCCCAGAAGGTTATGCAATGTATTGTGACACTTTGGGCATGGGGTTAGGATGTCTTCTGATGCAACATGGCAAGGTGATTGCCTATGCATCAAGACAGTTAAAAAAGCACAAGAAGAACTATCTGACCTGCAATCTAGAGTTGGCAACGGTTATTTATGCGCTTAAGATATGGCGCCATTACCTTTATGGGGTTCACGTTGATATATTTACAAATAACAAGAGCCTCCAATATATCTTTAATCAGAAAGAGTTGAACTTATGACAACGACGATGGCTAGAGTTGCTAAAAGATTTTGATATTGATATCTTATACCATCAAGGGACGGCTAATGTTATAGCCGATGCCCTCAGCCACAGATCTATGGGCAGTTTAGCCTCTTTGGGAGTAGATAAGAAAGAGTTGACTCATGAGTTGTACCAGTTAGCAAGCTTAGGAGTCCGATTGTCAGATTCAGATAATGGATAGTTATCGTTCAAAATAAAGCAGTATCATCTTTAGTGTCAGAGGTGAAAGAGCGGCAGTATAAGGACCCCTTGCTAGTACAGTACATAGAACAAGATCAGAAGAACGAGAAGTCACATTTTGAGCTAAGAGAAGACGGAGTACTGAGATACCAAGGTCGTTTGTGTGTTCCTGATGTATTAGGCCTTAAAGATCAAATTATGGCAGAGGTACATATTTTTGATATTCTATCCACCTAAGACCAACCAAGATGTATCACGACATCAAGGATGTCTATTGGCGGAATGACATAAGAGAAATATTGCTAAGTTTGTGGCACAGTGTCCCAACTGTCAGCAGGTGAGATTAAGCACCAAAAGCTTGGTGGGCTAACTCAGAATATTAAGATTCCAACATCAAAATGGGAAGCTATTAATATGGACTTCGTTATAGGTTTACCCTGTTTCTATCGGAAGTTTGATTCTATATGGGAGAATATTGATAGGCTGACAAAATCAGCCCACTTCTTGCCACTAAAGACTACGTATGCGGCTAAAGATTATGCTAAGTTGTATATCAAGGAAATAGTATAGCTCCACAGTGTGCTAATGTCCACTATATCAGATAGAGGATCCCAGTTTACAGCTAACTTTTAGAGATCCTTCTAGAAAGGTTTTGGGACTTAGCTGAATCTCAGTACGACTTTTCACCCCCAGACAGACGGCCAGGCAGAGCACACAATTTAGACTCTCAAGGATATGTTGAGAGAGTGTGTGTTAGACTTTAAAGGAAGTTGGGAGGACCACTTACCTCCAGTAGAGTTTTACTATAATAACAACTAATATTCAAGCATCAAGATGGCTCCTTATGAGGGCTTTTGTGAACGTAAGTGCTGATCATCTACTGGGTGGTTTGAGGTAAGTGAGACAGAGCTTTTGGGACCAGATTTGGTCTAGAAGGCCGTAGAGAAGGTGAAACTTATTCAGGAGCGACTGTTGACAACTCAGAGTCTCTAGAAGTTGTATTCAGACGTTTGTCATCATGACCTAGAATTTTGTGTAGATGACTAGGTGTTCCTAAAAGTTTCTTCTATGAAAGGCGTAATGCAATTTAGCAAGAAGGGAAAGTTAAGCACAAGATATATCGTGCCTTACAAAATCATTCGCAGAATAGGCCAAGTAGCCTACGAGCAAGATCTACCCTCAGAGCTAAAGGCAGTCCACCCAGTCAGTATTTTAGAAGAGACTCTGTCAAAATTTTTAGAAAATTTCATAAGAGTTAGTTCCCTCATGTATACCCTTACATTTGAGGATGAATGTTCTTAAGGAGAGGAGGATGTTACATCCCGTAATTTCATACACTAAGTTGCATCATGAGTGATTTGACGTAAGCTTAGAAATGAGATCATCTTTGAAATTATAAATGAGTCAAGGTGAATATGACTTGGAGGAGAAATGGGATTTTGGACAAATAAAAATGAGCTACTTGCTTACTCGTCCTACTTGCTTGAGCTTAACCCGTGTCACAATTATCAAGCAAAGACGAGACACGTGTTTGAAAATGATAAGATTCAGCAAGTATCAACCTAACTAAGCAAGTAGGTGCATCACCTACTTTCTAAAAGGAAAGGCCACCATTTATTCTAAGGAAAAGGCAAGAGGTCGGGAGGCCAAAGGAGCCCTCTAAAGGGATGATTTGTCTCACCTCTAAAGGGATGATTTCTCTCATTCTCTCCACACAATTTTCAGAACATAGAAAAGCCAAAGAAAACCCTAAGAGAAGACATGGAAGCTCCAACTCCATCTACATAAATAAGCCCCAAACCCTAAATAACTCTCAAGTAATTCTTTTCCTTTCTTCAATTCAAGTTGAAAGACTATCTCCAAGCTTGAAGAATCTAAGTAAAGGAGACTGATTCTCCTCATAGGCAAGTTGCTGCCATTTTTTACTCATCAAGAACCTGAAGTAGGTGAGGAATCCGCTCTTCTTCATGTATTTAGGCTTATCTAAGTCCTAGCTAAGCTGTTTGGTAAAGAACTTATGAAGTAGGAGGCTGGAAATCAGGTTGGGGTTGTTGTGGCGCTACACACTGTTTTAGAGTGATTCTTATTATGTTGTATGGCTGGAACATCTGAGGATTGACTCAAGTATATTGTGGTTGAGCTTGTTTGAGTCTTAGCTAAGTTGTGGGAGTAAGAAATTGTGCAGAAACAACCTAAAAATTAGTTACGAGTGGTTGTAGCTTGTTGGGCTATTATGAGGTCGCTTTGTTATTGCATTCTGGGTGAAAATTAGTAGGAGTAACTGAGTATATTGTTGTTGTTATTATTAACCTGCTCCTTAAAAATAAGGTAAGGAGAAAAGGTCTGAAAATATAGTCTCATTAGACATGAACGGATCGTGCCGCTCGACGTATCATTTGCATTGGTTGTATTCTGTGTAGCTACTGGTTGTTGTTTGGGTTGTTGCTACAATATAGGAAGTGGGAAATGTTATAAACAGGGGACATGCTACCAGTTTTAATATAGAATAAGCTTATCGTTAGTTGTACGATAGTTGTATCTTTCATAGCTTAACAATAGCGTCATTATCGTTGTTGTAGATTAAGGTGCGACGAGTTGATTTCAATATGGTTATTGGACAGATTGTTATAAGGTATGTAAAGGCTATTCATTCTCTCTTTTGGCATGACTTTAGTTCCAAAACGACTTTTCAAAAAGAAGTGTTTTAAAGAAGAGTTTTCAGCAAAAAGTATTATATTCTATTCAAGTCCCTTTCTTTTAGAGATGTATTATGATTGTCCCTTATCGGAAGTACATTCTAGTTCATACTTATTCTTTGACAGTGGGAAATGAGAGGGTACATTCAGTTCATACTTATTCCTTGCTTAGTGATACAGAGGAGAATGCATTCATAAGTTTACAGTTACACAGTGCACTGCATTACTGAGCCTATAAAGGTTTGGTAGATACTTACCGGGCCTACATGGACGGGTAGACATTTACCGAGCCTACATGGTCGGACAGACACTTACCGAGCCTACATGGTCAGGTAGCCACTTAATGAGCCCTCGTGGTCAGGTAGTCACACACTTACCGAACCCTATATGCGGTCGGGTAGCTATATATGTATTGCATTGCATTGGTGTGTGAGTTGAGACAGGAGTAGGTAAGTACATACTCGGATTATCATTACTTTCAGTACTTTCAGTTGTTACATATATCAGTTCAGTTTTAGCTTTCAGTTATTTAGTTTCCTTATATGCTCGGTACATTATTCCGTACTGACGTCCCTTTGCCGGGGGCGCTGTATTTCATGCCCGCAGGTTCTGATGGTCAGAGAAAGAGACACCCGCAGTAGGCCTGCCGAGCATCAACTTGTTGGTAAGCTCCACTTCATTCGGAGTTGCCAAGTCCAGAATTTTGTTGTACAGGCAGTATGGGTAGGCCGAGGCCCTGTCCCAACCACAATACAATTTCTATCCTAAAAGGCATGTAGACCTATTTTGTTATTATAAAAACAGTTGTCAATTTAGCGGCCTTGCCGACCCTTTAAAATGTCTCTTTTGAGTTGTACTTTTACAGCACTCATGGTGGCCTCTTCGGCCCGTTTATCTATATATGTTTTGGAGTTTTTTCCATTGTAGTTGAGATAGTCACTATTTGCAGTTTATTCTAAGTACAGCTTTGTCGGCCTACGTTGGTATAGTTTGAGTTGCAGCTTTGCCTTATGGGCCTAAGTATGCTTGATTGCGTCTAGAGCTTTGAGTTGCATTTGGTACACTCGATCAAGTAAGACACCGGGTGTCGATCTCGCCCCTCCAGAACTGGGGCGTGACAAGTAAATCATGAAATTCAGTAAAAGAATTAGTCAATTTATGTTCATCATGTTCAAAAGCATTTTATCATGTCAATCAAGGAAAATATCAAGTCAAGTAGTTATTCATATGCCACCAGATGGAAAATGAAATCAATTATGCCAATACAGGCCCAATTCATAATGCCAATATAGGCCCAAGTAATGCTCAAAAGTGATGCACTGAAGAACCAACTCATGGAGGCCACTCATCCTCCCTAGTGGCAAGGCTATCCGAAGGCGATGCGTTAGGATCTATAACAGCTATCCATCCTCCCGAATAGAAAGGCTGTCAATACAGGTCCAAGCATAAATAATAACAATCATGGAATAAAACTCGAATCATAAATCATGGCATGATAGCCGAACTGTTCATCATTAATTATTTTCATCATCCCGTAAATAGGGGTATATCAAAAACCATGAATCACTTTAGAAACCATTTACAAGGTTATTAAAATCATGTTTAAAGTCAATGGCTCGTTCATAGAGCAAAAAGCATGTTAAAGATAATTACTTTAAATGAGATTTCAACAATTCCGTTTATAGGAAAAACAAGTGTTTATACATGTATTATAGTAAATAAAATCAAAGTATGAAGGCTCGATGCGAGCTTGTCCAGCACCCGCATAAAGCCCTATTCAAACTAACTTTGTAGTCAAAAGTATTTTAAAAAGAGACATACATCAAATCCCGCTAAAAACTCCCTAAACGTGTTCCACAACACTCAGCGATAGCTCTATGATAAATTATGATGATAAAGTTTAGAACCTTGATCAATTTACATGAATTCTCACCCATTTCGAAGAACTAGGTTTTAGGTCAAATTCATGTTCATACCAAAATTTGAGAATCAATTAATGATAACAACGCCTTTCAATAGGCTAGATGAACCCCAATTAATCCTCTAATAGCAGTAATTAACCAACTGACTTACCTCTTGAAGATTCCCCTCAATCGCTCTTGAATTCGATTCTTGAAATCTAAGTATTAGAATGATGATTCTAGCGTTAATCCTTGTTGGTTCAACTTAATAATAGAATTGAGTAAGAACTCACCATAGATGATTTCAGGAAGCTCTAGGGTGTTTTCTCTCTCAAAAGTTAGCCAAAAATTAAGTGGAATGAAAAATTCCAAAAGTTCTCATATTTATAGAGTTCTCATCATTTTTTACCTACAACCACCAGCTATGATTTATAGGGGATGTACGATTTTTATGTGGGCCGTATGGAAACCTTAAAGCCTAGGACGATAGGTATACATATGATATATAGATGATATACGGCTCTCAGTGAAATATACGACTGATTACTGGAATATACGACTAATATATGGTTCGTATGTGGAATATACGTTTCGTATGTTGGACCTACGGTTCAACCCAACTTTTTCAGCTTATAGTACTTTCAACAGATGGTGGATACAGTTGATATACGGTTATATATAGTGATATACGGTCTGTAAGTCAACCATTTCTTGACCCAGTTTTTCAATTTTGATTCTCTTCAACTCCAACCTTTTTGTACACTTGATACATGCTTAAGATTCACTTACCCACATATTCACATACAATTAACATAGTTCGGGTCAATCCATTATGAAATTTGACTTCAAATCTAGCCCGAATTTTACGGAGTGTTACATCAAGAAAATATTTTAGCTATTCCTTTAGTTCTTTTAGCTTTGTAGGAGAATGAGTTGTGTGTTTGGAAGTACATCAATGCCAAAATCTATAACCTTTTTGGTTGAACCTAGAAATTCATTCGAGAAGACAACTGAAATTCATTAACAACCAGCACAAACTCAAGAGTTAGTGCCTCAATTTCTATATCAATAACTCTTGCAAAATAAGCAAGGCTGCACCCCTTGTCAATCATTTTCTTGGCCTTAAGGTAGGAAATAAACCTACGGATAGGCACTATATATGACACTACACTTTGACAATAGTTTCTTTATTGGGGAACTCCAACAAGAGTTTCAAGTTTCCAAAATTGAATAACTAGGATATTCTTGGTGAAATTCACTTGTAACGGAGGAATCCATTTGATGCTCTTGGACAAATTTTCAATTATGAATCTTGCGCAATTTAGAGATCGAGTTGATGATTAGATGCGTAGTAGCAACATTGGTAAGAAGTTGCAGATGAAAACGGATTAGAAATGAAGCGAAAGAGTAGAAAGGTAAAAATGTCAATAGCAATATATATTTAAAAATAAGGAGCATCTTAATAGTTCAGTTGTTTGGCTATTTGGAATCTCAGATTCTGCTTTTTGGAAAATTTGAAATTTGGAATTTGAAATCATGATAAGAAGTTGAAGTTGAAATTTGTGCAAATTTCATAAACAAACGCTAATTTAAAATCAAAATATTAAATTATGATTTCAAATCGCAGGACCAAACGTCTATTTAATGTAATCCCACAAATGAGGGTCTGAGGAGGATAGGATGTACGCACGCCTTACCCTACCCTTATGAGGAGAGACTGTTTCTTATAAACCCTCGGCTCGAACCATATACGAAAAACGGGAACAAAAAATGAATAACGAAATCCCTCAGGAGACTCCCGGAGCAATTTCTTGAATAAAAAAAAATGATAACCAATTAGGATGGGCCAAGAAAGACATTTATTGTTAGCTTAAGTTCGTAACTCTACTATGCATGCCTTTTTTTTTTGTTGGAAGACCGGTTCTCAGTAAAACACAAGAAACTACTACAAGATGTCCCCTCTCCCCTATGTAAAAATAGGGGAGAGGCTGTTTCTTATAAACCCTCGGCTCGCACCATATACAAAAAACGGGAACAAAAAATGAATAACGAAGTCCCTCAGGAGACTCCTGGAGCAATTTCTTGAATAAAAAAAAAATGATAACCAATTAGGATGGGCCAAGAAAGACATTTATTGTTAGCTTAAGTTCGTAACTCTACTATGCATGCCTTTTTTTTTTTTTTTTTGTTGGAAGACCGGTTCTCAGTAAAACACAAGAAACTATACAAGATGTCCCCTCTCCCTTATGTAAAAATAGGATCTCTTACCCTTTTACAATTTGCATTGAAAAAAATGACTTTTTTAAATCTCTTATGTGTTTTTATTCAGATTTCTTATGTGTAAAAAAATGAAGATTTCTTGTAAAAATATCGTAAAACTAAATAAAGTTTATAAAGGACCAACAATCCATTTCTCCCAATCGAGATATTTATGAAATTATTTGATCCCACTTTTTATATGGGATAGTAATATCACATTTTAATACAAATAAGGAGATAAAATAGTCCTGGAACTAATTAGTACTCATAATCAAATGTGACATAAAATAATTTCGCATTTTTTTGAAATTATTATTTTTACCTCACCAACGAAATGAACCCTAAAGATACATTGTTTGCCCTTGTGATTAATAAAAAAAAAAATGGTGTTTGAAGTGGGTTGTTGAAGACAAAATAGGATTAATATCAGTCATGCAAAGTAGAGAGAGGGAGAAAGGGACTGAAAAAGAGAGCAATAATGCTTAGGTAGGATAGCAGACAGAGGGTTGCTTTTTGGGTACTTGGGGAATAAAACGCTGTCTCTCTACGAGGATTGGCGTGACATCTCTTTTTCTCTTTCTTTCTTTTCCAATCTGTTTTAAATATAATAAATCCTTAATAAATATTTCAATTAATTCATCAGGCACTTTTGATTTCATTTATATGCAAGGAAACAAATGATAAACATGAAAAAGGCGAAAAATCATCACTTTCACCTTTATCGTTCATCACATACTCTTCCTCTTTGTTTCCTACCTTTTCACCTTTACTACTTTATTTGAATTTCTGCCTGCCCTTCTCTTTCTCTCCCCTCTTTCAAGTAGAAAAAAAAGTTTTTCTTTAAATAGATTACTCAAAGAATAAATAGTGTTTGAAAGAGCTAGGCTCCCACTTCAAGACATTTTTTAAATTTACCATTTCATTAGCTAATTTATGTATAATTAAGAGGTGAAATTAAACTCCTTGTATATCTTGAAGGTTTTGTTTATATTACTCTCTCCGTTTCAATTTATGTGAATCTATTACCTTATTAGTCTATACCAAAAAGAATGATTTCTTTCTATATTTGGAAGCAATTTACCTTATGTAATGATTTAAAGCCACACAATATTCATGTGACTCATTTAACACCACAAATTTAAAAATTTTCTCTATTTTCTTAAATTTCGTGTCCAGTCAAATAGATACACATAAATTGGGAAGGATTATAATATAGTCTCATTCTTGGTAGAGAGAAAAGCATGCACATAAAGAGATCGATCGAAATCTTGTTTTCTCTTTCTGCAGCTTTTGATCTTGTGAGTATCAAATTCTCTGATAAACGCAGCTTAATTATAAAATAATTACTGCATAGAATTACTTGACACAGTTCCCTATACCCATGCAAAAAATGATTAAATAAAAGTAACCTTTCATGCTAATTATCTTTAGAAACAGTACAGCCCATTCGGTCATAAAGCTTAGAACTAACAACTGTTGAAAGAAAAAGTAGCAAAGTAGAGCTTCAATAAAGGAAAATGGTCTAAGGAGAGAAAAAAAGAAAGAAATATAATTAAGAAACTTTAGATTCGTTCTAAGAAAAACTTTATTTAAAAATAACTTCATTTTTAATTTTACGTTTAATAACATGATTTTATAACTACGTCACAAATATCATTGTATATTTAATAGGGAAAAGGGTCAGAAATGCCATCAAACTATGTGAAATTGAATAAAAATGGCTCAAGCTTGTCCTATCAAAAGCTTCCAAGTTAAATGGATGGGTAATACTCCTTTTGTCCTAATTTATGCGGCATTTTTTGTTTTTTGAAGTTCAACTATGTAAACTTTGACCAAAATTTATAGTAACACTTTTTGTATTAAATTTTTTTTAATATCTAAATTTTAGTTTTGAAATATTTAATTGATCGAATTCAATTTAATTTAAAATATTAGTGCAACGGACTCTGGAAAAACAAAAACGCAACTAAATTGCCTTTAGATAAAGGAATAAAATAAAAAGAAACGAAAAAGCTAAAACCTACTATAGTACAACTAGTAGTTTAAAGGCGAAGATATGATCTGTCTTGGCTTCTTTATATAAAACCCTTGTGCCCTTGTATATCTTTTCACTTCAAACGAAAAGAAAAAGAACCAAAACTCAAACAAAGCTTAGCTACTTCAAGCATATATACTTCTTCTTAAGAGAAAGAAGAAGTGACAAGAAAACAAATAGTAAGAGGAAACAAAACCAAGTTTTCATTAGAGTGGGGTGTAGAGGGAGAGGGGGTGTATAGAAAGAAAGTGTGTTTTTTCTCAGGCAAGATAGGTTACCTTGTAATATACGAGGGGGGGTGTAGGGGGGGTGGGGTTAGGGTTAAGTTATGCGAACAGGAGCAGGTAGTGCAGTGCAACAGACCCTCACAACTGAGGCTGCTTCAGTATTGAAGCATTCTCTTAGTTTGGCCAGAAGAAGAGGCCATGCACAAGTCACACCTCTTCATGTTGCTGCTATTTTGTTAAGTTCAAGAGTCAGTCTTCTTAGAAGAGCTTGTCTCAAATCACAACCAAATTATTCTTCTCATCATCCACTTCAGTGTAGAGCACTTGAGTTGTGTTTTAATGTGGCACTTAATAGGCTACCAACAAGTCCTGGTCCACTACTTCATGGCCAGCCTTGTCTGTCTAATGCTTTAATCGCTGCGCTCAAAAGAGCGCAGGCGCATCAGAGAAGAGGCTGCATTGAGCAACAGCAACAGCAGCCTCTTTTAGCTATTAAGGTTGAGTTAGACCAGCTTATTTTGTCTATTTTAGATGACCCTAGTGTTAGTAGGGTTATGAGAGAAGCTGGTTTCTCGAGTACTGTTATTAAAACCAACATAGAGGAATCAGCTAATTCTTCAGTCTTTCAGTGTTACAATAATAGTAGCTCTAGTGGTGGAATTTACTCCACACCTAGCTCTCCACCTACTATAAATAGTTTCTTGAATTCCCACCAAAACCCTATTCTCTTTTCACCTCACAAGTTTAACACATTAACAGCATCTTCATCAGATGTTAAGTTGGTAATAGATGTGTTGGTGAACAAAAGGAGGAACAGTGTGATAGTAGGTGATTCAGGTACAGAAGGGGTTGTTGAAGAACTGATGGGAAAAGTGGAAAGAGGAGATGTGCCTGAGGAACTGAAAGAAGTTCACTTTATCAAATTTCAGTTCTCATCAGCACCACTAATGCTAATGAAAAGAGAGGAAGTGGAACTGAACATATCAGACCTGAAAAGGAAAGTGGAATCTCTTACAGGAAGTAGAGGAGGAGTCATTATCTACACAGGTGACTTGAAATGGACAGTTGATCAAAGTCTTATTGCTAAGACTAGTTTTGTTAATAATTATAGTCCAGTTGATCACCTTGTAGCTGAGATAGGAAGGTTGGTTTCTTGTTCAAATGCAAAGGTTTGGTTGGTGGGTACAGCAAATTATCAAACTTATATGAAGTGTCAAATGAAACAACCTCCTCTTGATATTCAATGGTCTCTTCAACCAATTTCTCTTCCATCTGGTGGTCTAGGCTTAAGTCTCAATAGTACAAGGTGAGTTTTTTGTCTTCTTTCTCGATAATCATAAATTTGATAATGCACTATATTTGGTTAGTTTTGATGCACTATTTTGTTTCCTTATTTGTTTTTGTTGTGTTTTCATGGTCTGAATACTGAACAAAAAGCTAGCAGGACTTAGGAGCATGCTTTCTTGTTTCTTTTTTTTTTTTCTTTGTTCTTTTTGCTGGAAATGCTGTAATGCTCTAACTCATAATGTGAAAAAGGCAAAAGGGGGGAGGATGAAATTTGAAATACAAAAGTAAATAATTACCTCCTTTACTCAGTGTTTAGCAGGTGATGTTGCAGTATGTGGGTTTTTGTCCCAACCATGTTTGTAGTGTTGGTGGTAGCCTTTTTCAGGTTTCAAGGGAATTATGTTCCTTTTTTGACTTCTTTTTCATATGGAAAGAAGTGACACTAATTTTTATGATGGAGTCCGGGATTGTTAATTCAAATACTACAGCTTTGTCATGCACCATGTAATTAATTCCTTCTTTTTTCTTCCACTTCAATTTAGTGGAGATTTGAACTGCCCTAAACTTATTACACCCTCTATAAAAAAGTTCAAAAGTTAATTTATATTTACAAGATATAATTTTCTTTTAACGGATTAATAAAGAAATAATGTCATTTTTTTAATGAGGGAAGTATTCCCTCTTCCCAATTTACGTGGTACACTTGGCTTCCCGGGAGTTATTCTAAATTGGATTACATCAACTTAATATTTTAAAATTAATCCAAAAACTATATGAAAATTACTGAAGTTGCATCTTTTCTCATGTGAATATGTTTGAAAAAATACATTATAAAATGTCGGTCAAAGTTTACGTACTTTGAATTTCGAAAAACGAAAAATATCACATATATTGATACATCTATTAAACAACTATTCTCCTGATTTTGCAGTGTCTATGAACCAAGAATACCATTCTCTCAACAAATGTTTGAGAAAAAGCCAATTCCTAGCAAGGAGGAACAAGATGCAGTCACCTGTTGTGCAGAATGCACCTCCAATTATGAAAGAGAAGCTAGGTTAAAGTTTGGCCAGCACAAAAATTCTACATTGTATTCTATCACATGTGACACTAAGGACTCTGACAAGGGTTTGCCTGATTGGCTCAAACCACATGACATTGATACAACTAACAAGGTACACATCTTACAATTGTCACCTATTAGCCTACAATTATTCCAATTTATCCTTTACTTTGATTATCACACACATATATATATATCTTGCTCCCCTCATGTCAAAAGAATAATGACGAGTCAAAGCATGTAATTTATAACATTGACTCAGATATTGGTTCAGCAATTTTCAAATAAAATCTATGTATATAGAAACTAACAAACATATATTTCAAGTCACAAGTTTATTAAATAAATTAAAATATTCACAATAAAAATATTTGAAACAATTGTACTCTATAGGGAGCATGTTTAACTAGTAATATTGTCATATAAAATGGGACAACAATGTGTTGATTTTGTGTGTGTTTTGTTTGTTTTTTTTTTTTTTTGGGGGGGGGGGGGGTGGGTGGGTGTGAATACATTATCTTATTGTCCATTTTCTTCTTTATGGGGGTTTTCAGGATGATGTGGCTGAGTTGAAAAGAAAGTGGAGCAGGTTGTGCAAAAATCTTCATCAAGGGAAGCCTAATCAAAGACAAACAAGTTCAGTTTTGTGCAATGAATACAATAGCAGTGGGAAGAATTACTCTTATAATTCATTGTACCCATGGTGGCCTAACAAGAACAGCATAATAACAGATTCCAAATCAATTTCATTTAGTGATCCTCCAAATTTGAAGCCTAATCAGGGAGCCAGCACTGTGCCAAGGTTCAGAAGACAACAGTCGTGCCATATCGAATTCAGTTTCAGCAATGGGAACTCAAAAATTGAGCCAAACTTGGATTCTCTTAAAATCAGGGAAGGGAAAGAAGTGAAAATCACACTTGCTCTTGGGAATTCACAGCTTTCTGATATCGGTAACGTTGATGAAGAGATGATCAAAATGTTGCAAGAGAACTTGCCTTGGCAAATGGAAAACATGGATGCTATTGTGGATGCATTGATGGATTTCAGGACAATGAAGAAGCAGAAGAATTGGTTGGTGATTCAGGGGAATGACTCGATCGGGAAACAAAGATTGGCTCGAGTGATAGCAAAATCAGCATTTGGTTCTGATGACTTGCTCTTGTGCATCGACATGAGAAAGAGGGAAAACATGTCTCATGTTGAATTGCTCAACAAGTCCTTAAGGAATAATGAAAAGCTTGTTGTCCTAGTGGAAGATATTGATTTTGCTGATTCAGATTTGTTGAAATTTCTTATAGATGCCTATGAAAATGGGAGCTCTAGTCATTTGTTCATCTTAGCAAGGACTAGTGATGCAACTGATCACTTCAATGATGGAAAAGAGTACTACAAAGAGTCTGTAATTCAGATGAAACTAATGGTAAGCAAAAGGAGTGTCATGAATCCTGGATCAGTATGTATTGATCATAAGAGAAAAGCTGAGTGGGAATTGTCTTTGCCTAACAAGACCAAGAGTCCAAGAAACAATGTAATGGAAGATGTCTCTTCAAATATTGCTGCTCAAAATGGGAAGATGAAGAAGGAATTCACAAGGCAATTGAGCTCAAACACCCTTGACCTCAACATCAAAGCAGACGAGGTCGATGAGGAAGAGGACGACGAGGATGATGAAAACGAAGTTAAAACTGAGGACTTTAGCCCCATTTCAAGTGACTTGACTCGCGATACAGCCATTGATCAACAAAATCCACCACTTGGTTTATTCGACCTCATCAAGAACCGCCTTGTTTTGAAGCGCGATTCTTTTCAAGACAAGAGAATGAGAGAGGTGTTCATGTTCAAGATGAGAAGGTCATTGGAGGAAGTATGTGGGAGTAAGAAAATAGTTGAGAGTTTTTGCTTGGAGGAAATGGTGCTGGAGAAGGTATTTGAGGGATGTCGTTCATTTCTCAACAGCTTGTTTGATGAATGGCTAAAAGACATTTTTCAAACGAGCTTGCAAATGGTTGAAGAGAAAGAGAATGTGATTATCAAGCTTTGTACTGACATGGTGGGAGCTAATGATCATGAGAGTGGTTTCAAAGGTTCATGTCTTCCAAGAGGGATTCAAGTTTCAATCATGCAAGATTAAGTTGTCACTTCTAGCGATATCATGTTATATTATCAAGCTTTTTGACGTGTCCTCTTGTAACTAGCTAATCTTGTTTTGCTTAATAGAATGTCTGCTTTGTTTTCATGGCCATATGATGATGCATCTATGCATATATAGCTCTCCTATAAATTATGGACTAATTAAACAATAGACTCGTAAAGAACAAAAAGGTGTACAACTTAAAAATAATTACTACTACTATATTTGTCTTTCAAGATTGAGATCATATATTGATATAAAAAATAACTACTTACTATCTATTTTCACTTAATATGTTTAACTGAAAACTATTTCAAACATTGCAAATGTTCAAATTAATGTGGCAAGTTCATATAATTTGACAGGGTAAAAACAATTTTGAATTAAATAGATAACTAGATCTAGTTACAGGTAGTGTCCATTCTAAATTCAATATCACATCAGTTCGAACAAATTATATTCATGAACACGTTTGCAAATAAGTATTTTGTTTTTCTTAACTTCTAACCATTTTACACTTATTTAGGAAACCCCTTTTGGATGTCCACGGAGTTTAAATTACGTATTAAGTTCATGACTTGTACAGTACGATTACAATTATACTAGTGCAAGAATTATATTCCCGTCATTAACATTTATATTTAACAATCAGAGCGGACCTAGAATACAATATACGAGTTCACGAGAACCCAGTAGCTTTAGCCCAAGCTTTATATACATATATAATTTAATACACTAAATAATCATAATATTCGATTATGAATCCAGTTATTATTCTGTTTTAACTTGATATCATTGTGGAAACCCACAAAGTTTTAAATCCTAGATCCACCTTAAATAGCTGTTGATCTTAGAATGAAAGTTTAGGAGAAAAAGATATATTTGGAACTATACGCCATGAAATTTCTATAGCTATAAAAGTAATACGTCATTAAGGGAAAATGAAAATTTTAAAGTTATATTACGTTCAAATACGATAATATATTACTCCTTCCATTCCATAATAAGTGGTGTTTTTAGCTTATGCACACCCCTTAAGAAATTGCTTACTCTTAAAAAATTATTAGTGTTTTTACTTACTTACCCCTAATTAATGCCTAGAAAAAAAAGAAGCTATTTAATGATTCTTGATTATAAATAAGGGTAAGTTTGGAAGAATAAGATCAATTTCTTCTTGATATATTACTTTCAAATACGATAATATATTACTCCTTCCATTCCATAATAAGTGGTGTTTTTAGCTTATGCACACCCCTTAAGAAATTGTTTACTCTTAAAAAATTATTAGTGTTTTTACTTACTTATCCCTAATTAATGCCTAGAAAAAAAAAGCTATTTAATGATTCTTGATTATAAATAAGGGTAAGTTTGGAATAATAAGATCAATTTTTTCTTGATATCCTAAAACACCACTTATTTTGAAACAAATGAAAAGCCTAAAACACCACTTATTATGGAATGAAGGGAGTATTATTTTAGAACCAAGCTAATAAGGAATTAAATAGTATCACATAAGATGGAATAGAATGAGTATTAAGTACTAATTAGAATATTAGTTTGATAGAGAAAACATCATATCATTGTTTAACGTTTGAATAGTTAAATGAAATTGAAATTCTTTTAAGTTATGAAAATTGGATAAAAGAATATTGATGAATGTACCAAATATTCTGAAAAGATAGATTGAGATGATATTTTGTTTTATTTATTTTACATAGACAAGGAATGAGACATGACTAGGACCTGTAGGTTTGTGGGAGCATGGAGATACATTGTTTTTCATTTCTAGAGTTCAATCAGCTCAAATTTCATCATGAGGCCTAACAAATTTTTAGACTATTGCCATAACTGTTGGCTGAACTGTTCAATAAAGAAATATCACTACATGCCCTTTAAAGTACTTCAATGGCACTAAGGAGGAGAGAGAGATATTTGAAGAATATAAAAAGATTCTAGGGAGCAACAAGCAATTCCAATTATTTTGGTTTATTAAGCATATATATACAAAATTGAGTAATTTTGGAGTAAGCCTATTTTATTTTAAAAAAAAAAAAAACTTGTAGATGTTCATAGACTGACTAATGGTACATATTACTAGAAGTACTTCCTACGTCTCAAATTATCTGTCACGTTTTGTTTTCTGAGAGTCAAATTATATGATTTTTTACCAACATTTTTAAAATTATTTTTTCACCATAATAGTATTAGAAGAAATGTAACGTATAGTAAATTTTAGTTTTAAAATATAGAGTTAATCTAATTTAATTTAGCACCATAAATTAATCAAATAGACTCTTCAAAAGTGAGATCTGAAAACTATTTGGGGATGAATGGAGTACATTATTATTTTTATGAGAAAATAGTCAAATGCCCTCGGATTAATTATGATGCACCCAACTTTCGCGGGGGGCCTATTACCCCATGACCTTATTTTTTTTTATATTTTTGCACACTCTCCGCCACGTCAGTGCCACGTTGGAACTTTCTAAATTTTAATTTTATATTCTTTTCCTTTCTTTTTTTCATTTGATTTTTTTTATTAATTATATTTACACTAATTAACCTCTAATTAACCATGAAACCCTCCATTAATTTTATCTTTTTTCATGACTAAACCCTTCTTCGCCTTCTTCATTTCAAGAAATCAATCAACTTATTTTCTACCTCCATTAACACACACACATTCAATTTCATCATCAATCATAAATATCTTTTCAAGAAATCAACCAACCCATATTCTTCCTCCATTAACACACACATTCAATTTTTTCATCAATCATACATATCTTTTCAAGATAGCAACCAACTCATTTTCTTCCTCCATTAACACACACACATTCAACCCATTTTCTTCCTCCATTAACACATACACATTCAATTTCATCAGCAATCATACATATCTTTTCAAGAAATTAACCTACCCATTTTCTTCCTCCGTTAACACACACATATTTAACCCATTTTCTTGCTCCATTAACACACACACATTCAATTTCATCATCAATCATACATACCTTTTCAAGAAATCAACCTATTTGGGTTCAAAAATTTCTTTTCCACGGGCCTGCTTCTTCTATTTTCTTAAAAAACACCAACTTCCGGATGCGGTGTTGGGGCAGTGGCTGCTCATCGGTGGTGGTGGCGGCGCAGGAGGGAGAGAAAGAGACGAAGGAAGGAGGGGTGGGGTCATTGGCGCAGTGGTGCAAGCAGTGGAGAGAAGGAGATGAAGGAAGGGGGGTCGTTGGGACAGTGGCCGCTCGCCGGCGATGAAGTCCGGCGGCGGCGGCTCTTGATGAAAGAAGAGAGGGAGGGAGTAAAAGTAAAAAATGAGATAGAAAAAAAAAGGAAAAATTAATTAAAAATACATACTCCCTCCGTTTCAATTTATATGAACCCATTTGACTGGGCACGACATTTAAGAAAGAGGGAAGACTTTTGAAACTTATGGTTCAAAATAAGATTTGAAAATTTGTGTGGCTGTAAATCATTCATAAAGTGAATTTTTTTCCAAATTAGAAAAGAGGTCATTCATTTTGGCACGGACTAAAAAAGAAATAGGTTCAAACAAATTGAAACAGATGGAGTATATTTATAAAAAGATATATTAAAAATAAAATTTTAATACTTGTTTAATAAAATTTAGAAAGTTCCAACTTGGCACTGACGTGGCGCCGATGTGGCGGAGAGTGTGCAACACTCTCCCTTGTGCAACTGGTCATCTAACTTTTTTGTGTCACCTCAGCTGAAAAAGGGTACAAAGATACAGAAAAAATAAGGCCCGGGGGATAATAGGTTGCCCGCAAAGGTTGGGTGCGTCATAATTAATCCGAGTATACATTGAGGGGGCATTTGACTATTTTCTCTTATTTTTATCATTAAAATATCCTTAAAAATTGTAAGAAATTAACATATTTTGTCTCTTATCCTAGATAAAAACCCTTTCTTTATTTTTATTTTTAGAAATTTGGCTGCGGTCGCTGCATTCCTCACCCCCGTCTTCCATTCTAATTTGTTTCAGCAAGTGTGAGATCACTCACCACAAAGGGCTAGCAAGTAGCAAGTACCTTTAGTTTCTAATAAAGGTTATCATTATTATTATTGCACCAAAAAAAGAAAGTATCCCTATTTCATTCATCCCTCTTTTATGGTTCTTTTGTTGTGACAACTAATCAGTAGAGCAATGAGTACAGATATCATCGTGCGTCTTCACAAATTGTACCAGGAAAGCAAACACCCAGAGTAATTATTAACATGACCCTTAACATGTGCAATTCGTAAGGATTTAGTCCTGATAGTTCATTTCATTTAGAACTATCAAAACAGGTTGGCCAAAAATATATATTTTTGACAATTCTTTTAATTTAAATTCTAAATTTAAAATGCTAACATTATTAATATTTACAAGACAATATTATAAGGTGTTACTACTTGCTAACCAAGTTTCAAACAATGTTTTCAAAGGCTGTCACGATCCAATCGGAGGGCCATGACAGGCACTCGGAGCTAACCTACCGAGCACCTCAAAACTTACATCTCATAATCATATATTAGTGGGCCGTAAAGCTAACTCGTAAATGTCATAATCTGCAAGGGACACAAGCCCAAAACTATATATGTATAAATGTCATCAAACTGATCTCAAGTACATAAGCTGACAAGGCTATCAAAATATGATGGTACAACAAAGTATAGACTAAGATGATCATAGAACCTCTAACCGTACATATCTGTCTACGACCCTATACTGGAGTGCATAACATAATAAGGACGGGACAGGACCCCTCCCCCTGTCCATACATACATATATACACGAAAGAACAATACCAACTGAACTGTAGCTCCAGAACAAATGGAGAACTCCTGAACAAATGGAGCGCTCCTTAATATCGCTGATGAAGCAACCTAGGGGTCTGGTCCATCTCCATGTCTACCTCGGGCATGAACGCAGCGTCCGCAACAAAAAGGACGTCAGTACGCATAATGTACTGTGTATGTAAGGCATGAGTAACAACATAATGAAAGTATGAAGATAACATAATATAAAAGAGATCAACTTGTGCCTCTGAATGCCTTTTTAAGGCGGATGTCATTCATGCAGCCTGATCCATAAATATTAGTGTTGCGGAACGTGCAACCCAATCCATAAATATTAGTGCTGTGGAACGTGCAGCGCGATCCATATATCATATCATCCGCGTCCGGGGTATCATCATAACCTGCCATTGAAGTGGTGTGCACATCTACATGCCTGCCCAACCAACTATAACGCGGTGTGGTGTGAGAAAATACACACACACACACACAGATATATATATATATATATATATAAAGCATGCATGAGAGCCCAAATAAAAGCTATAAATCTATCGGAGGGACGTAAGGTTGGTAAACCTCCGATTTCTATTATGGAATCATCATTCATCGCTATATCTCGCCTTGAAAGAACAATTATTATAAGATGAGATCAACAACAATGAATAAAATCAATAATCATGAAACAAGTTCAATAATATCACGAGAACATCAAGAACTATAAGCTTTGGTATTTTTAGAAATGGTATCATCATCATCATCATCATAGAGAACACTTATTAACATTACCATAGGAACCTTGAGAATTATGAGTTTCTAGCAATTTTTGGGAAATAGGACATTATGGATATCATGTATGGGTTCACAATAAGGGAGTCATGTGTTTAGAAAGAAAGGGTTAGCCTTACATACCTTTATGTCTTCTTAACTACTTAACGTTCTCCTCCCAAGTCCGCAAAATCTACATTCAAGAGGATTCATACTAAGGTTAAGTCTTGAAAACATTCTTAAGTTCAAACTAGTACAATTAACGAACTAACGAAATTTGGGCAGCATTTCCCCTATATCTTCTACTTCCTCCAATCTTCAAACCAACTCCCAAAACCACAATAAAACAACAACAATTCCATAATCAAAATATTACATTCAAATTATACTCAATTCAATCCCAAAACTTGTTTTCATAATCAATCCATAACACCAACTTCATATAACCCCTTATACACTTGTATACGACAATTCCTTAACATCATTATTATCCTTCATAACAAGATTATGCTCAAAACATGCTAATAATTATAACTCAAGTTAATTCACAACTCAAAATATCATCAAATGCATATGTCACGACCCAGCTAGGGGCCACGACGGGTACCCGGGGCTAACCACCGAGCACCACTCGTTCTACTTCTCATCATGCTCATTAACTACTCTTTTATCGATTTTTACATTCGAATCATGAGAAAGTCATGTTTCATTTGTAAACATAAATAGTTTTATATACATAAGCCCTCTAGGCTATCAAAATAATATATATACAATTATACCATAGTGACCCTATCAGACCACATAACCCACACCGTGTATCTACGAGCCTCTACTGAAGTACAAAACGCATAGATGGGACAGGACCCCGTCGATCCCAACATATACAAATATACACAAAATAATAACCAAGCACCTCCGGAACAAAGGAGTGCTTTCAATCGGCTAACAGCTCCTACGAGTCTGGCTCGAGCTCGCCTCCCTGTCTACCTGTGGGCATGAACACAGTGTCCAAAGAAAACGGACGTCAGTACGAATATTGTACTGAGTATGTAAGACAAGAATGAAATAAACATGATAGGAGGATCAAGAGCCATAAGAGAAAGATATACCCTGCAAGAGTGCCATAAGCAAATACATTTCTTTACATATATCGTATTTTACATAATCATGGTACATATGTCATCACATCACATATCTCGTCACATCACATATCTCATCGCATCACATATCTCGTCGTTATCCCGCCTCCGGATAACCATCATATGCCGCCCACTAGTGGTGATCATGCCCGGCCCTCTAGGCCCGGTGTAACATCGCAGCCCGCCTTAGCGGTGACATGCCTGGCCATCTAGGCACGGTGGAACCAAATGCTGCCCGCCTTAGCGGTGACATGCCCGGCCATCTAGGCACGGTGGAATCTCATCATCACAAAATCAATTATTACCCATCACTATTGCACATCCCATGAACGTATCACAATCTTATCATAGCTTGACATATTCATTACATAACATAGGCATATTATAATATAGCATTATTGATCATCTTATAAACATACCATGACTTTACATCATTTCACATTTAGTATTAGAAGCATACATTAGACTTTGAAGACAACCATAGCTATGTCGGGGTGACGTAAGGTCGTAAACCCCCGATTATATTATGAACATTTATAAGTACTTTGCCTCACCTTGAAGGAAATAACAAATAAGGTGAGTGTTAACAAGAATGACATTATCAGCGTTATGGGATCATCATATCATGAACTATCGAATCTCTATATTTTAACTCATTATCATCATTATCATGCTCGTATGTAATTTGGTATATTTACGGACTCATAAGCTCCATCATATAGGAGAATCATGGAAAGCTTGAAAGATTCATGCCTTTGAAGGAAGGGATAAGCCTTACATACCTTTGTCGTTTACTTAGCCTAGCGTTCGCTTGTTCTCCTTCAATGTCACGTTCCACCTTCAAGAGAATTCGTGCCAACGTTAGTTAATTCGACTATAAGGACGCGCTACTATTTCTAGGGAAAATTGGACAGTGCTTCCTTTGTTTATACTACTTTTCCCATATTCTATATCAACTCCCACACGTTCACAACAACATTCACAATATCGCAATCAACAATCATCATTCATAGACATTGACCACAATCCACCATTTCTCTTCAATTCCTCCACATTTATGGTTATATCTTACTATCGCGTTTCTCATGTGTAATACTTGTTTCATGGTCTAAATGTCATTTATAATGCATTCATAATCACAACACCCCAACATTCATGATTCAACCCAACTACCATCCAACCATGACACTATTCACTCATGAATGACCCATTTCCTATGTCTTTTTACAATTCAAGTATCTTAACCTTCCAATACCTTAAACAACATGGCTTAGTCATGAAACTCACCTTAGATGATGGTTGAACAAGCCTTGGATGGAATTACTCCTCTAGCATCAAAACCCTACTTCACTTCCTTTGGGTTTTCTTGAGAGAGATGAACTTTAGCTAGGTTTCATACACTTTATTTCATGGATTTGGTGTTATTGATCATGGATTTCCTTTGGTTTTCTTGTGATGAAGAGTAGAGAGCATTCTAGAGGTTTCTAGAGAGAAATATCGTGGAAATGAAATGAATTGAATGAGCTTAGGTCTCCTTTTAATGACTTAAAATCTAATCCGGAATGAACAGTGATTGAAGTGCACAGTGATCGTAAACCCAGTTTACGGTCCGTATTCCAGTTTACGGGCAGTATATCGTGGTCGTATTTAAGCATATCAAAACCAGAAAAGTATGCTGAGGATCATGGTGATTTACGATCGCAGTTTACGGGCCGTATTTCAATTTACGGTCCGTATTCCAAGTCGTATTTAACCATTTAAACATTTGACATAAAGTTGAAGTATTGTGAGTTGAAATACGACATGGTGGTTTACGGGCGGTATACCACTTTACGGTCCGTATTTCACTTTCGTGGTACGTTCACGGGGAAATTTCCGAGGTGTAACACTCTTCCCCCCTTTTGGGACATTCGTCCTCGAATGTTAAACACTCGGGATTCTACGAAAATTTCGCCAGAGTTTCCCCTGTAATACGGCGCTACCATCCTGTCACAACAACCCAATATATCATTGCTTCACAAGGCCACAACACAATAAAATTCTAAGAAAGACTTACGAAAGTTCTCGAAAGCAGGGGATATAATATCTCAGTAATGATAGAAATAGGGGTGTGCAGATACTCTAATTATTACACTTCATTTATTGCATACTTACCTTATATTGTTGGCGTGCCATCTTGAGTCTCTTCTGGGGGTTGGAATAAATGCGGGTACTTGGACTTCATACTCGCTTCCGCTTCCCAAGTCATTTTTTCCCGATTGTTGTTTCGCCATAAGACTTTGACTGAAGCTACCTCTTTATTTCGAAACCTTCGCACTTGCCTGTCTAGAATTGCAATAGGCACTTCTTCATAGGTTAGCTTTTTTGTTACTTGCACATCATCTACCGGGACAATCTTCGTGGGATCTCTAACACACTTGCAGAGCATCGAAACATGGAAGACTGGATGAACTGATTTAAGCTCCGGAGGAAAATCCAATTCATAGGCTACATGACCCACCTTGCGGATAATTTTATAGGGTCCAATGTATCTAGGGCTTAGCTTCCCTCTCTTGCCAAATCTCATCACCCCTTTCATTGGCGATACTTTCAAAAATACCCAATCATCAACTTGAAATTCCAAGTCTCATCGGCGATTGTCTGCATAAGATTTTTGGTGAACTTTGGGCTGTTAATAATCGATCTCGGATCACCTTAACTTTTTCCACCGCTTGCTGAATCAATTCGGGGCCTATGTTATAGCCCGTATTTTGTACGTTCAGTCAATCCAAGATAATTGCGAGAAGTTAATGGCAAGGCTGTATTTTGATCTTGTTTAATACACAAGTTGCTTGTGAATATTATTGGTATGGAAATGTTGAGAAAGGCTAAGGGTAAAAAGGGAAATTTGCAAAATGGTTCATGGTAATATTGCGGAAAGGCTAGGGGAAAAATGAGAATTTCACAACAATTCAAGAAAGTTCTTGAATGGACCATTGTGGCCGTGTGGCTTAAGGGAGTGGGTCCCACCCATGGCCATGTGTTCATATTCTTATTTGTAGGAGCCTTATATATATATATATATATATATATATATATATATATATATATATATATATATATATATATATATATACATAAGTGGTCAAATAAGGCATATTCATCCTTCCAAATCAAGAAACTTCAAGAAAGAAAGAAAAGAAGAAGAAGAAGAAGAAGAAGAAGAAGAAGAAGAAGAAGAAGAAGAAGAAGAAGAGAAGGGCATTCGGCCCTAGCCAAGAAAATTGGCTCCATGGAAATTGATCAAGAAAAATTGTTTCTCCTAGTATTCCAAGCAATTGGAAGGTCCTTTTAGCATGGAATGGTTGTTGGAGCAAGCCAAGCATTCATTTGGGTGATTTACAAACCCTAGTCAAGTAAGAAGACAAGTAGAGGAAGGTAAGGTTCAATCTTCTTTTATGTATGTTATGGATGGTTTATGCATGTTGTTGTATGTAGAAATGGATGGAATTCATGAAATATGCATGTGTATGGATGTGGCCGAATAAGGGTTGAATTGGTGAGATGTGATGAATTGATTTTACTTAGTATTTTAATTGTTGTTGTGGTAGATTCTATGATGTAAAATGAGGATTTAATGGTTGGAAATGAAGTTGTAATCGTTTGTGGATTATGGAAGAAGTTGATGTGATATTAGTATGGTTCCTTATAATTATAAGAATAGAGTTGCTAATGTGTAGGTTGTAAATATAATTCATGAATTTGAAGGGGAGACATGTGTTTGGAAGATTGTAAGTTGGGTTGTTGTAATTGAATTTGAAAAAAAGAAATGTGTTGTTATTGTTCTTGTTGAATTTGGAAGGTTTCGGGCGATGTAAAATGTTGATTGGGTTGTTTGGAACATTATGTGAATGGTTCGAAGTATTCTTGAATTATGTTAGAATGATCTCGGATTAACACTTGAATATGAGATCATTGGTATTGGCTTGATTATATGTGATTGAATTGAATATAAATGAAATGCCGTTGAATTGTGTGACGAAGGTTGTTAATGTTAGAATATATTTTGAAATAGTTGTTGAAGTTGGAGATGTGATTGTTGATACTGTCGTTGATAATTTGGCCGAGTTGAATTCTCGGATTGTTGTTGATAAAATTGGCCGAGTTAGATTCTCGGGGATGGTGTATTTACAGGGGAAATGCTGCCGAAATTTCGGCAGATTATAAACGAATTCATTTGAAAGACTAAGACAAGTATATGTCGATGAGTCTAATGATTATGTAAATTCTCTTGAATGTAGACTGTTATATCCCGTATTTTAAACGTTCGGATATTCCAAGGTAGTCGTGGCAAGTTAAGGGTAAGGCTATTTTCAAAAATTATGTTAATGTACAAGTTGGTTATAAATATCAATTATGGACATTACTAGAATGGAAATGTTAAGAAAGGCCAAGGGTAAGAAGGAAAATTCGCAAAAGGGTTCATGGTAAAATTGCGGAAAGAATAGGGGCAAAATGGGAATTTCACAAAAAAAAATAAAAAATATCAAGAATGTTCTTGAAGGGCCCTTGGCCGTGTGGCATGCCCCTATATGTCCACATTTTTATTTAATGGGGGTTAATTATGTACATGTATGGACAAAGCTTGCAAGAGAAGCCAACCAAGTCATCTTTTTCAAGAAAACTCTAGAAAAGGAAAAATGGAAAAAAAAAGAAAAGAAGAGAAAAATCTAGAGAGAGGCATGTGCCCCTCACATGCCACTATAACTATATATATATATGTATGAGTCTTGAAAAAACAAGACAATTTATCATTTACAACTCTAGAAATTTCAAGAGAAACAAAGAAAAAAAAAAAGACACTTTGGAAGAAAAATAAAGGGCCAATTTCGGCCAAGCTTGGAGGAAACAAGAACCTTGGAAAAATTTCTCAAAAAATTACTCTCTACTAATTGGAAGGTCCTTAGCAAGGAGAAGAGGTCATTGGAACAAGTAGAACATTTATTGTTGCAAGATCAACATTCTAGCCAAGTGGGAAATTGAAGAAAAAGGGTAAGAACTTAATGTTCTTTTATATGTTATGTATGGTTGTGTATGTTGTGGTGTGTAGGAGCGAATGAAACTCATGAAAATTATGAAAATATGGATGTTGAATAGTTGTTCGTGTATATATAGTTGTGGCAGTGTGGTCATAGTGTGATTTGGAAGAGAATGGATTAATTCTATGTAGTATGTTAGTTGTTGTTGCAATGTATGGAAAAGGATGGAAATTCATGAAAATAGGGGTGTAGTTGTTGTGGCCGAAAATGGACTGTTTTGCATGTCAAAGAATGGACTAATTTTATTTAGTATGTTTGGGTTGTTGTGTTGTGGATTATGTGATGTAAATGAGAGTTTAATGATCCAAGTTGGTGTCGTAGTTGTTGCGGGCTGTTTTTGTAAGCCAATTTGAATCAAATGTAGTTTCTTGTAATTATGATAATAATGTTGTTAAAGTGTGGTTTGTTGGTGTAGTTTGTGAATTTTGAAGAAAGAAATGTGTTGTGATATTTCCTTGGACTTGGAAGGTTTCGGGTTGTGTTGGAAAATTTTGTGGATTGTTGGAAATGTTATGGAATCATGTTTGTATGGTTTTGGATTGATTATATATGTTGATTAAGTTGTTGAAAGATTATGAGAATTGAATTGAATTGAATTGAATTGAAGTGAATTTGATTGAATTGTTGCCGGGATAATTGCTAGTATTGTTGTTTGTTTGGCCGGGTCAAATTCCCGGATTGTTGTCATCGATTTGGGGCCGAGCCGTACTCTCGGGGTTGGTACATTTACAGGGGAAATGCTGCCGAAATTTCGGCAGACAAAGTGTTACTTTAAAGAATCAACTTCTAAAGGCTCTAATCAAGTTTTGGTAAACATGACCAATTTGTAGATTTTGGCGGATTTGGAACGTGAATTTGGAGTCGCATAAGAAGCAGAAAAGGTATGTAAGGCTTTACTCTTCCTTCTATGGCATGTCTTAGATGTAATAGGTCGGATACGAGCCTTGGGGACAACTCTATTCTCCGGAATCCGCACCTAAAGTTTCCCCTTTTTCATTCAGTAGAATTGAATTAAAAATTGTGTGAAATGTTGGAAAAACTTCCTAAACCTCTAGGACTTGCATAAATAAGACCCGACTACCTTGAAACCCTCACAAGTAACGCCATGACCTGTAATATATGCAAATGGTGTACGCTACCTCATTCGGCCCGAGATGGGCCCATTGTTCCCGGATTTTCCCTATTGCTCCGTTTGACTCATTTTGGAGTAGAATCCAAAGGAAGCTTTTGATCCTTGTTCCAATTATCAAACGATAAGTACTGTACTATTTTTAATGGAAATATGTCTATGATGACCATGATAACGATGATGCTAAGGAAGAGAATACGTCTATGATAAGTATGACAAGAATGATTCCATGACTAAGAGTCTTAAGCTAAGGACCCAATATGAATATGAAAGTATCAAACTAGTTCTTGATTTCAATTCTATTCCTTGGTTATGACACCATCCTCTAAAGATTCCAAAGCCGATGAATTGATTTCTATGACGTCCATGATTTCATTCTATGTTTCTTTCAACACTATTCTCCGTTGATAGTCTCGCCTTAAAATACTCGTTCCTTCAAGGTGAGACAAGGCGATCATGATTATTCCATAATGTAATCGGAGGTCACCGACCTTACGTCACTCCGATGGACACATGACTTTCTTTGGGCTCTCATGCATGCCAATTGTATGACATATGTATATGAATGTGAATATGTATATGTATATGTATATGAGGAAAAGGGGAAGGGCCACTGTTACATCACCACCTGATTCAGCTAGATTTCGTCCCAGACGCGGGATGCCCGGACGCGGGATATGGGAGAGCCGGATACGGCGTCTGTATATGTGATATATATATATATATATAATATGTTGGGACACTGTTGGGGAGGGGGGTGGGAGAGCCGATGCACTCGGCGTCTGTGAATGTAAATAAAGAACACCGTTTTATGAAATGTTATGTTTTCTGTACATGTAAATAAGAAGTACTGTTTTCTGAAAAAAAGACTAAGTATGCATGGCATCTGCCTGAAAGGCATTCATATGTACAGGTTACTTCTGTCCCAAGATAAGCTCCATATGTCTATTCCGTTATTATTCATACTGTATATTCCTTTATTATGTCACTATTCATGCCTTACATACTCAGTACATTACTCGTACTGACCCTCTTCTTCGGGGGCTGCGGTCATGCCGCGCAGGTACACCAGCTGAGCCACAGTTATCATAGAAGATGTTCCAGCGGAGTTGGCGGGCTCCACTTGTTCTGGAGTGCTGCCGAGTCATAGTATATGAGCTATGGTGTTTGTTCAATGTTAGAGACTTTGCAGACAGAGTCATGAGTATAGAGTGTCAGCTTGGTAGACGGCTTCAACCGTCACAATGTTATTACATTTCATGTCGCGGGTCCCATATGATGATAGACATTACTTATGAAAAAAAATATTGGAGGGCTTACCATGTATTTATTTCTTAATTGATACAAGAGTTTATCTATGTAATAAGAGTCAGCGGGTTCGCTCGGCTCCAGATATGGGGTCGGGTGCCCATCACACCCTAGTAAAGTCGGGGTGTGACATAGACTAGCAAGTTTGGATGAATAAGCGTAGCTAATTGGACGTGGGACAGGTATGTAAGGCTTACCCTTTTCTTTCTTTTGGCATGATCTTTATGAAACAAGCAAATGACGCATATGTATGATTTCAAAGAAATTCCTATTCTTAGAGCCACTAGGATGGATAATATTCTTGAATTCCATAAGCTGTTTCATATGGTTTTGGATGCGTATCTATGATGTCCGAAGTTCTGTTTGATATGTTTCCGAATGGCATTCGAAAGATAATTGATATGACTAAAGTTTTGATCTTCAAATGCTAGCACGTTCGATTGTTCCATTGAGTCCTTGATATATTTTGAGGTGTACATATGATTCCAAAAGCTATATTTGATTTGATCCATAACGATATCCGAAAGGTACTTTATATGATTGTTGCTTTGATTATCCAAAAATGTCTTCTGAAACATTCGTAGAAGGTTCTGTACTTCAAACGTTCATAACTTTCTTATACTATCGAGTCTTGATTTATATGCATATAGTTTTTCACTACTCTGCTCGTGCACGCCTCAATATGTCTTTCACCGAGTCCCGGGCCGGGTATGTTATCGTGCGCACTCCACTGCATTGTTCACCGAGTCCCTCACTAGAGGGCCGGGTACGGTATATGTATATGATGATATGATGAGATAATGATATGTTATGGTGGCCAGGAGGGAATATGATGATTTGATTCACCGAGTCCCTCACTAGAGGGCCGGGTACGGTATGTATATGATATATGATGTTCACATGCATGATTCTATCCACCGAGTCCCTTAACGGGCCGGGTACGACATGATTTCATTCACCGAGTCCCTCACTAGAGGGCCGGGTACAGTATATATATATATATATATATATGTATGTATATGTATATGCATGCACGATGATATGAAAGTATGATGACATGATTTTATCTACCGAGTCCCATAACGGGCCGGGTACGCTATGTGATAATGATATGCATGATCGATGTTCTAAAGGCAAAAGTTCTGATATTCTGGATATTGTATATGTTTCTGCACCCCTTATATCAGTTATGATTCTTTTACTGTGATTCTTGCCTTACATACTCAGTACATTTTCCATACTGACCCCCTTTCTTCGGGGGCTGCGTTTCATGCCGCGCAGGTACACCCAGATGAGTAGAAGTCATTACAGAAGATGTTCTAGCGGAGTTGGCAAGCTCCATTTTCCCTGGAGTGTTGCCGAGTCAGAGTATATGTGCTATGATTTCTGATTGATGTTAGAGACTTTGCAGACAGAGTCGTGGGTATAGGAGGTCAGTTTTGTAAGCGGCTCCATCAGCCGATGTGTCATTCTGTGTTATGATATAAATTCTATATGATTACAGATTTTGTTTGATTTGAGAACGATGAAAAAGAAATTTTCTGAATGCTTTGTTATGTATGTCATTCTTATTTGATTTAAGAGTTCAAAGAGATTGTGTATGTAATAAGAGTTAGCGGGTTCGCTCGGCTCCGAATATGGGGTCGGGTGCCCATCACACCCTAGTAAGGTTAGGGTGTGACAAAGTGGTATCAGAGAAGGTTGTCCTGGGGGTTGTCTGCAAAGTCGTGTCCAGTAGAGTCCTATTTATGGGTGTGAAGCCGGCCACATTTATAAACAGGAGGCTGCGGGGCATCTAGGGATTGTTGACCTTCTTTCTGTCTTAGATCGTGCGATAGAGCCAAGTCATAAGAAAAATGAGATTCCTTATATAAGCCTTACATACGACGGAAGAAGGCGAGTAACGATATGGAAGGTCATAGAGGTAAGCCTTGATATAATTGTTCTGTTACTTGGAATTGGGAGGCTCTGGGTGGCTGGAATATGTCGTATGACTGTATGCCCTGTGAGGCATTGTCGATATTTGCTATGTACAGATTCGGAATAGTAAGAATGGTAAAGGAGACCTGGTCAGAATTTTTCAAAATCAGGTTATTTGATCTGGAACACCTAACAGGAAGAGCGTGGAAAGGAAACATCGTAAATAGACAATAAGCGGGATGTAATATTTTAGAGGAACTACGGCTTTGGGCATGGCGTGAAAAAAAAAAGATTGTGAGAAAGATGATTAGCGGTCTGAAGGATTAAAATGGATAACATTCGAGGTTTAGTAAGAGCAATGTCTGCTAGAGAATTCAGAGAAAGTCGACAATCAGTTTTGCTGTGGATCATCAGGTAAGAATGGTGAGTGGAAATCTGAACAGACTGATACCTGAGTACTTATAAGTAATGGCGACGAAGGTATGTTCCCCACCATCGGGAATCTGGAAATCTGGGATAAAAGGTAACCATACTCACAGGTGAAAGGTGAATATTGAGGATCGAAAAGGGTAAAATAGTAATTGTAAAAGGAAAGGACGTGTTACGAAAATGTCTCGGAATCTGTAAGACTTCGACTCGCTCCAGATCATGTAATAAAGGTCATGCGAAGAAGTGGGCGCGATTATATTAGCATTAAGGTACCGGATTCCATCGGAGTTTCGGGGGTAAGCGTGCCAAGGTGGGAGAAAATTTAGGATGGGTGACCCCCTGGAAAGTGTGCAAGAAATTCTATAGATTGAGACATAAGAGACAAATGAAAAGCTAGAATAGCCTGAGGGAAATTAGAGTATATGGGATGGTTGGAGACCATAAGAGGTCGCGGGGGACGAGGCAGACTAGACTGGTGAAAAGATAGAGAGTACCTCACAGCTTTGGAATTAGGATAGGCTTGAATAGCGTTTGGAAGTATTTTGTGGTCAAGTTGGTAGTAGTTATATATATGTGTATGAATGCGTACGATATCCCACATGTGAATGTATTGGTGGGCATGTGATATGTGTCCCAGCGACCGGTGCTGCGGTATGGAAGGCTTCAATCGAGTTAGGGTACCGAAGTTCAAGTAACAAGAAAAAAATAAATGGCACCAGCGTTATAAGATAAGCTGCTATTATTTTTACTACAGGTTAAGATTGGCAATTTTAATACAATGATATTTGGAAAGGAAAGAGTGTGAGTAAATGGAAGGCAGCGAGATCAGAATGTCGGAAAAAGGTGAAAGGTAAGAAACCTCAGTGAGCGAAGTCCCTGAAAGAAACTACAGGCAAAGCACGAGACGATTTAGGTAAAACTTCAAAGATAGGCATGTGAAAAGGATAAAGTGCGGTCATATGGAACAAAAGAAGAATGTGTGAGGTTCGAGAACCAATTTCAATAAGTGAGGCTAATGGAATAGTGACTATGACGAGGGATGTGAAGTAAGAGAAAGAATGCTTAGGCCTTGCGATGATGATAAGGTGAGAAGTATATAAAGGGATAAATGTATGGTAAAACTAATGTGGTTGCCTCGGGCATGAAGGGGGGCTTTCTACCGAAGGAATGACCCAAGAATAGAACGAACTTGCGAGTTTAAAGTAAAACTTCATGAACTTCAGAGCCGATGCCACAAACGGCAAAAGGAGAAGAGTGTTCGAGGAGGAAGAAACCCAAGGAAGGGTAAGGATGAAAGCAGGAAGAGTGTACTAACGGGTTAGTCGAAAGATAGTCGAAGGAAGAAGAGAATGTTTGGGAGTAAAATAATAGGAACTCGATTACGTATTGAGAGAAGAATAAGGATGATGGGACGACATTGTGGATTAGGAAATTAATGATAGGGAATGAGGGTTCATGTGAGGTCTGAAAGATTTGATCTTAGAGGAAATGAAATGAAAAATAAAGAATGTGCATGGAAGACCGCTCGGTCATAGTGTCATAAGTATAGTTAAAGGCTCAATGAGCAAGGATAGAGAGAGTATAAACCGTAAGGATTTTGTGCTAAGAGCAAAAATAGCGGGACGCTCGAAAAACATGGATGCACAACTGTAACACTAATGCATAGTTAAGAAGACTTACGAGTATGTGAATTAAATGGGTGAGAGGATTAATAGTGGGTGAAAGAGTATGGAAATGTGGACAAAATGATGATATAGACAGAAAGTAAAAGAAAAACTTAGGATAAAAAGTTTAGATATGTTATGCACAGGGTTGGAAAGAAAGATGAGGAATGAGGTATAAATGAAGACTCCACAAAAGGATTGTTGGCGTATAAGGAGCCCCCTTAAAGGGGGGGGGGGGGGGGAGACCATATTATATTAGGCCTAAAAAGGAATCACAACATTTTCAAGCGCCAAGAAAGGAAATTTATTAGCTTGGGACCAGAGTTCGAAACATGTCGGCACATCAAAAGGATATATGGAAGAAGTAGAAACGAATTGACAATGAGTGTACCGTGAGGCCGACATAAAGTGAAAGGATGAAAGATACCTTAAGAGAATTCTTCTTGCCAACGTGAATCATGATATGTTTATACCATGATTTGAATCCCTCATATCGGGCAAACTAGCGCCGTTCCTAAGTACGCAGTGATATGTTTTAAAGAGAAATGAAAAGAGCAAGAAAATGGCTACGAGCTAAGTTCATAAAGGACAACGGAGAAAATGATAAGATTCAAAGGATATTTCGGACGACAATGACTATTATAACGAAAGTATCAACGACTGGTAGCCTGGGAATTTTGAGAGAAAGAAAGAACGCAGTGTCTATGAATGAAATGAAAGAGTTCATTGGATACAAGAAAATAGTTCATGGACCATTAATTATACGGAGCATGATAATATACGCTATGAACTTATATGAATCATCGATGTGAAGCGATGCTCGATCATATTTCTAAGGAATCCATACAAGGAGACAATGGACGATGGATGAAACGAGCGCCAATACAAAGAAATCAAAGACAAGTGTACTCGTGTCGAGAAATGTGAGGGAAAGAAGTAAAGAAAAAGTTGTAGTAAGAACTCAAAGATGTTGCAAACCAAGAAGTTAAGTGAAATCGGATCATAAGTTACCATAAGGGTAACTGAACTGCGAAGGATGATAAATGGTAAAGAAACATTACGTACATACGTCTTTGGACAAATATTTGGAATGAAAGATTAAAAGGGATAGTGACAAAGACATAAAGAAACAGGGGGCAAAGAAAAGTGAACACCAAAAGCCGATGGACATTTATAGCATGGTAAGTGAGGCCGCAACACTGTAGATAAAATAAGAGTAAGGAATAGCCTGTGGCCATATTGGATCGTGAAGTGAAGATTGTGCGCCAAAGACATGGCTTCTGTTAAGGTGTGATGACGAAACAATAATAGAGGAGAGATGATCTGGGGAGGACAAGGATAATGAGTTGGCGCAGCGGATTAGAAAACCCATGACACGGCATGGGGACTCATGTAAAGACCGAGGAGTTCGATTATAAAGGAAATAGGGTAAAAGATAAAGAATGAGCATGAAGAAAAAGACAACTATGAGAAGGAACCCTCCCGAAGTATTATGACACCCCATAAGATCAGTTGAACATTCGAGGACGAATGTTCTAAAGGGGGGAAGGATGTTATAGGACAATCCAAGATAATTGCGAGAAGTTAAGGGCAAGGCTATATTTTGATCTTGTTTAATACACAAGTTGCTTATGAATATTATTGGTATGGAAATATTGAGAAAGGCTAAGGGTAAAAAGGGAAATTCGCAAAATGGTTCATGGTAATATTGTGGAAAGGCTAGGGGCAAAATGGGAATTTCACAACAATTCAAGAAAGTTCTTGAATGGACCATTGTGGCCGTGTGGCTTAAGGGAGTGGGTCCCACCCATGGCCATGTGTTCATATTCTTATTTATAGGAGCCTTATATATATATAAGTGGTCAAATAAGGCATATTCATCCTTCCAAATCAAGAAACTTCAAGAAAGAAAGAAAAGAAGAAGAAGAGAAGGGCATTCGGCCCTAGCCAAGAAAATTGGCTCCATGGAAATTGATTGCGAAAAATTGTTTCTCCTAGTATTCCAAGCAATTGGAAGGTCCTCTTTAACATGGAATGGTTGTTGGAGCAAGCCAAGCATTCATTTGGGTGATTTACAAACCCTAGTCAAGTAAGAAGACAAGTAGAGGAAGGTAAGGTTCAATCTTCTTTTATGTATGTTATGGATGGTTTATGCATGTTGTTGTATGTAGAAATGGATGGAATTCATGAAATATGCATGTGTATGGATGTGGCCGAATAAGGGTTGAATTGGTGAGATGTGATGAATTGATTTTACTTAGTATTTTAATTGTTGTTGTGGTAGATTCTATGATGTAAAATGAGGATTTAATGGTTGGAAATGAAGTTATAATCGTTTGTGGATTATGGAAGAAGTTGATGTGATATTAGTATGGTTCCTTATAATTATAAGAATAGAGTTGCTAATGTGTAGGTTGTAAATATAATTCATGAATTTGAAGGGGAGACATGTGTTTGGAAGATTGTAAGTTGGGTTGTTGTAATTGAATTTGAAAAAAAGAAATGTGTTGTTATTGTTCTTGTTGAATTTGGAAGGTTTCGGGCGATGTAAAATGTTGATTGGGTTGTTTGGAACATTATGTGAATGGTTCGAAGTATTCTTGAATTATGTTAGAATGATCTCGGATTAACACTTGAATATGAGATCATTGGTATTGGCTTGATTATATGTGATTGAATTGAATATAAATGGAATGTCGTTGAATTGTGTGACGAAGGTTGTTAATGTTAGAATATATTTTGAAATAGTTGTTGAAGTTGGAGATGTGATTGTTGATACTGTCGTGGATAATTTGGCCGAGTTGAATTCTCGGATTGTTGTTGATAAAATTGGCTGAGTTAGATTCTCGGGGATGGTGTATTTACAGGGGAAATGCTGCCGAAATTTCGGCAGATTATAAACGAATTCATTTGAAAGACTAAGACAAGTATATGTCGATGAGTCTAATGATTATGTCAATTCTCTTAAATGTAGACTAGCAAGTTTGGATGAATAAGCGTAACTAATTGGACGTGGGACAGGTATGTAAGGCTTACCCTTTTCTTTCTTTTGGCATGATCTTTATGAAACGAGCAAATGACGCATATGTATGATTTCAAAGAAACTCCTATTCTTAGAGCCACTAGGATGGCTAATATTCTTGACTTCCATAAGCTTTTTCATATGGTTTTGGATGCGTATCTATGATGCCCAAAGTTCTGTTTGATATGTTTCCGAATGGCATTCGAAAGATAATTGATATGACTAAAGTTTTGATCTTCAAATGCTAGCACGTTCGATTGTTCCATTGAGTCCTTGATATATTTTGAGGTGTACATATGATTCCAAAAGCTATATTTGATTTGATCCATAACGATATCCGAAAGGTACTTGATATGATTGTTGCTTTGATTTTCCAAAAATGGCTTCTGAAACATTCGTAGAAGGTTCTGTACTTCAAACGTTCGTAACTTTCTTATACTAAGTCGGATTGACCCGAAACTTGTTTCTGAGCTTTCAGGTGGTGGTAAGTATGCTTATCTATCGAGTCTTGATTTATATGCATATAGTTTCTCACTACTCTGCTCGTGCACGCCTCAATATGTCTTTCATCGAGTCCCGGGCCGGGTATGTTATCGTGCGCACTCCACTGCATTGTTCACCGAGTCCCTCACTAGAGGGCCGGGTACGGTATATGTATATGATGATATGTTATGGTGGCCAAGAGGGCATATGATGATTTGATTCACCGAGTCCCTCACTAGAGGGCCGGGTACGGTATGTATATGATATATGATGTTCACATGCATTATTCTATCCACCGAGTCCTTTAACGGGCCGGGTACGACATGATTTCATTCACCGAGTCCCTCACTAGAGGGCCGGGTACGGTATATATATATATATATATATGTATATGTATATGCATGCATGATGATATGAAAGTATGATGACATGATTTTATCTACCGAGTCCCATAACGGGCCGGGTACGCTATGTGATAATGATATGTATGATCGATGTTCTAAAGGCAAGAGTTCTGATATTCTGGATATTGTATATGTTTCTGCATCCTTTATATTAGTTATGATTCTTTTACTGTGATTCTTGCCTTACATGCTCAGTACATTTTCCATACTGACCCCCTTTCTTCGGGGGCTGCGTTTCATGCCGCGCAGGTACACCCAGATGAGTAGAAGTCATTACAGAAGATGTTTCAGCGGAGTTGGCAAGCTCCATTTGCCCTGGAGTGTTGCCGAGTCAGAGTATATGTGCTATGATTTCTGATTGATGTTAGAGACTTTGCAGACAGAGTCGTGGATATAGGAGGTCGGTTTTGTAAGCGGCTCCATTAGCCGATGTGTCATTCTGTGTTATGATATAAATCCTATATGATTACAGATTTTGTTTGATTTGAGAACGATGAAAAAGAAATTTTCTGAAAGCATTGTTATGTATGTCATTCTTATTTGATTTAAGAGTTCAAAGAGATTGTGTATGTAATAAGAGTTAGCGGGTTCGCTCGGCTCCGAATATGGGGTCGGGTGCCCATCACACCCTAGCAAGGTTAGGGTGTGACAGCCTACTAGTTGTGCTTCCCTATTTCGAACCATCCGATTGGGGATCTACATTTTCTTCCATACAAAGCTTCATATGGAGCCATTTGAATGCTGGAATGATAACTATTATTGTATGCAAATTCGATTAGCGGTAAATGATCATCCCAACGACCATCGAAATCCAGCACACAGGCTCGTAGCATAGCTTCCACGGTCTGAATAGTACGCTCGGCTTGTCCGTCGGTCTGGGGATGAAATGCCGTGCTAAGCTTTACTTGAGTGCCTAGACCTTTTTGGAAGGACTTCCAAAACTTGGATGTAAACTGTGCTCCTCTATCTGTAATAATAGATAATGGGATACCATGAAGTCGCACAATTTCCTTGAGATATAACCTCGCATAATCTTCTGCTGAGTAGGTAGTTCTAACCGGAAGAAAATGGGCTACTTTCGTCAACCTGTCCACGATCACCCATATGGAATCATACTTGCCACGGGAACGAGGTAACCCAACAACAAAATCCATGTTGATCACTTCCCATTTCCAAGTAGGGACTTCCATTGCTTGCAATAAGCCTCTTGGCTTCTAATGTTCAACTTTTACTTGTTGGCAATTTGGACACTGTGCTACAAATTCGGCTATGTCTCTCTTCATGCCATTCCACCAATACATCACCTTGAGATCATGATACATTTGGTTGCACCTGGATGAATAGAATACCGAGAACAATGTGCTTCATCTAGAATTTGTTGGCGCAATTCTGCAACATTCGGCACACATAGCCTGTTTCGGTATCTAAGAATTCCATCCATTGAAACTTCAAATGAAGACTTCTCTTTTCCATGAGATGTGTCCCTGTAACGACTCAATTGGGGATCTTCATATTGTCGTTCTTTATCCAAGGACAAAGTTGTGGGATCATTAATGCCAATCCCTGCATTACCTGAATTAATCACACGCACTCCAAGATTAGCTAGTTGGCGGAGCTCATGAACTATCTCTTTCTTTTCCGGAGAGACTTCACATAAACTGCCCATTGATCGGCGACTAAGCGCATCGGCTACTACATTCGCTTTTCCAGGGTGGTACAAAATGATCACATCATAATCTTTTAACAGTTTTAACCACCGCCTCTGCCGCAGATTCAATTCCATTTGCTTGAAAATATATTGAAGACTTTTGTGATCTGTATAGATATCAACATGCACACCATACAAATAATGCCTCCATATTTTTAAGGCATGAATAACTGCAGCCAATTCGAGATCATGAGTTGGATAATTCTTTTCATGTTTCCGTAATTGTCTCAAAGCATATGCAATAACCTTTCCATGCTGCATCATTACGCATCCTAATCCGACACCGGAAGCGTCACAATATACCACATAGCCATCTGACCCTTCTGGAAGTATTAAGCCTGGAGCTGAGGTCAATCTGCCCTTCAACTCATGGAAACTGTGCTCACAAGCATCATTCCACTGAAATTTGGCTGATTTCTGGGTTAGCTTCGTCAATGGGGATAAAATAGATGAGAAGCCCTCTACGAATCTTCTATAATATCCCGCCAAACCCAGAAAACTGCGAACTTCTGTAGGCGTTGTAGGCCTTGGCAAAGTCTTCACAGCTTTAATTTTCTGAGTGTCGACTCGAATGCCATCATTTGAAATAACATGGCCCAGAAATGTCACAGAATTTAGCCAGAACTCGCACTTTGAAAATTTTGCATACAATTCTCGGGCTCGAAGAATGCCAAGAACAATTCGCAAATAATCTGCATGTTCTGATTTCGTGCGAGAATACACCAGAATATCATCAATAAATACTATCAAAAATAAGTCCAAGAGAGGCCTGAATACATTGTTCATCAAGTTCATAAACACGGACGGAGCATTAGTCAAACCAAACGACATCACTCGGAATTCATAGTGGCCATATCTCCTTCTGAAGGCCGTTTTGGGAATATCCGCTTCTCTAACTCTCACTTGATGATAACCCGACCTCAAATCTATTTTTGAAAACCACTTGGCACCTTGCAATTGATCGAATAAGTCATCAATTCTTGGGAGAGGATATTTATTCTTTATTGTCACTTTGTTCAATTGCATGTAGTCGATACACATTCATAGAGATCCGTCTTTCTTCCTCACGAACAAGACCGGTGCTCCCACGGTGATGAACTGGGTCTAATAAATCCCTTTTCAAGCAAGTCTTTCAACTGCGCCTTTAACTCCTTCAATTCTGCCGGAGCCATTCGATACGGAGGAATAGAAATAGGTTTGGTGTCCGGCAACACATTAATGGCGAAGTCAATCTCTCTTTCTGGAGGAAGACCAGGAAGTTCGTCTGGAAACACATCCGGGTATTCATTCACTATCGAAACGGATTCGAAAGTTGGTGACTTTGCCTCGGTGTCATGAACCCGGACTAGATGATAAATATAGCCTTTGGCTATCATCTTTCTTGCCTTAAGGTAGGAAATAAACCTACCCTTTGGAGATGCTGCATTACCCTGCCATTCAAGCACAGGCTGTCACACCCTCATCTTGATAGGGCATGATCGGCACCCGACGCCCTTCAGAGTCGAGCGAACCCTTAAACATTCGCTTTACGAAAACCTGTCATTTCAAAAACTTTTAAGCACATGAAACTTTTCCAAATAGAGGTCATTATCTTTATACAAATTATAAAAAAAACTTTCAATCAATTACGTACTTTTTACCAACTGAAATCATCTAAAAATACATACTCTTTTAACATCTATAAATGATTCGCACTTCTCGACGCCTTATCCACAGGACACTGTCTGCAAAGTCTCTAACACATACAAAACACCATAACAAAGGTACTCGACTCGGCAATACTCCGAACTGAGATGAAGCTCGCCAATCCCGCTGGAATACCTTCTAGCAAAATCTTCTACTCACCTGGGTGTACCTGCGTGGCATGAAACGCAGCCCCCGAAGAAAGGGGGTCAGTACGGAATATGTACTGAATATGTAAAGCGGGAATAAATGATAACCATCGCATAATTTAGGAAAGAAGAAATCATAACCAGCCCAATACCTGCAGCCTTCGCTGGAAGAAACGTAAATATGTACGCAAATCTCAAGCAGGCTTCAAGTAAATAATTGCAATCTAACTAACATTTTCAAAATAAGTAATGTAATCTAACACACCTCCTTTAAGTGAATAATGCAATGCAACACACGTGTCGCTTCCGGAAAATTAATGATGGCCCCTTCGGGCAGCTGCTTCCGGCTCTATATCAATAATGACCCCTTTGGGCAGCCGCTTCCGGCTCTATATCAATAATGGCCCCTTCGGGCAGCCGCTTCCGGCTCAACATCAATAGTGGCCCCTTCGGGCATGAATGTAAATATGCAAATGTATGGAAATCTCTTTTAAAGAAAATCCATAACATAAACTAAGGCCATGTGTCACATAGCACACTCAGACATAAACTGAGGCCATAGCGCACCCAGGTGTAAGCTGAGGCCATAGCTCACTCAGGCACGAGCTGAGGCCATATATCATATAGCACACTTAGCTACGTCATGAAGTCATCTAGTGACTTAGGCTTGAAAATCTTGCACCCCTTTCGGAGTGGTTTTTGGAAAGTCTAAATAATAAAATCTCGCACTCCCTTCGGAGTGGTTTTGAAAATCGACTTTATGTTTCCTTTAGTACAAAACTAGTTTTCTTGAAATCATTAGTAAACCACAAACACGTTTCAAGTAAATCCGAGTTAGTCTACGAAAGTTACGAGCTTTTGAAGTACGGAACCTTCTAAAAACATTTCCTAAGCCATATTTCGAAATTCAAGTATTATTCATATTAGGAAACTTCTGAATAATGTTTTGGACCAAATCAAATAGGGACCTTAAGATCATATTTAAGTATCAAAATATTCATCAAAGACTTTAGTCATATCGATTTTCTTTCGAACAACATTCGGAAATATACCCACTAAAATCTTTGAACGTCATGTATATACATCTCAAACCATATGGAGTACTTATGGAAATCAAAGACATCGGCCATCCTAGTGGCGCTAAGAATAGAATTTTCCTTAGAATCATACATATACGTTATTTGTTCATTTCATAAAGGTCATGCCAAAAGAAAGAAAGGTAGGCTCTACATACCTGTCAGTGACTTAGTCGTGGATCCTTTTCGCCTCGTCGCCCTTTTAGCCTATTTATATAAAAGTAACGTTATCGTTAGTAACTATATTTTCTAGTCCACAATTCTATAACCCATTTCTTATTGAACCTATATCTTAGTTTATATATCCCCATTTAGGGTTTTTTTATTATCTAAAAATCTAGCGAAAATCCGGCAGCACTTCCCCTATACATTCGCCTATCCAAAATTTTCAATCGCCCTCCTGTTGACACAGAAATACCAACAACAACATACGGATACAATCATATCTTCAATTCCTTCAATTCAACGAAAACAACATCATATTCACATCAACAAAATTCCAACTTTAACTTTCTAATCTTTTCGCCATATAATCCATGATAATAACAACCACACTGCTAATTAAACTTCATTTACCATAGCTAGTTTAAATTGGCCCCATACGTCTCAAACTCCACTTCCATATCAACATACACAACTCTTGCAATTTCTTCCACATCCACCAATTCATACAAAGACTAATCATCTTCTAAAATATGTAGGAAAATATTAAACCTTACCTTAATAGTAGCGCCGTGAATAGTGACGCCGTGAACAGTACCCCCGTCATGAATAGTAGCCCGTGAACAGTTCGCCGTGAACAGTGCCCCGCCGTGAACAGTGCCCGAACCTCTCTCTCAATTCTCTATCCACAAGATAAAAAAATGATCTTTTGTTGCTGAATTTTTCTGGAAATATTGGGAACTTTTGTGCTGAAAAAAATGAGATTTTTGTCCCTTAAAAAGGAATGCTGAAGTCGGTTTCACTGTAGCTACAGTACTGTTGCAGTACTGTAGCGGTACTGTTGCAGTACTGTAGCGGTACCGCGGGAATGCTATTTCTGCATCGACAGTTCAGTTTGTAACGTCTATAATTCCCTATTCTGATGTCCTATCAATGAACGGTTTGTTGCATTACAAACTAGATTCAACGAACTTCATTTTAGGATTTTGAAATACCTTAAAACTCCACATATACTATGAGGTATGCGCCTCCAAAGTTGACTAAAACCCGTCTCGCGTTTCTGAAATTTTCGTCGAACTTATTTTCTTCAATTTGCTCGATCTCGAAATATTCAGAAATTATCCATACATGGTATTTATCACTTATTACACTAATAATGACCATGTTCTCGTGTTTCAAAGTACTTTTTCCCGATTACGACTTACGAGATCGTAATTCACCCGTTTTCTTCGTTGTTACGTACTTTCCATGGCTTGTGCCTTTCAAAGCATCCTGGGATGTCTCCGATACCCCATTACTACGATGAGGTACATGCCATACTCATGCACTGGAAATGCGAGGTATAACACAGGCTCTCCCGGAAATCGAAATCGAACCACTTTTAATCGGCAATCAACATTAGCATAGCATGACGCCGACCAATCCATGCCCATAATTACATCGAAATATATCATTTCCAACATAATCAAATCAGTTGTGGTCTGGCGATCACATATCACAACTACACAATTTTTATACACTTGTCTTGCTATCACGGGATCACCAACCGGAGTAGATACCTCAAAAGGTTTGATTGGCTCAGGTTTCACCCCAATACAACCAACAACCTATGGAGTAATATAAGAGAATGTAGAACCCGGATCTATCAATGCATACATATCACGGGAAAATATAGACAATGTACCTGTAACCACATTCCGGCTAAAGCATATACACGGGGCTGAGTGACACCTAAAGTAGATGCTGCCCCTCTACCTCTATCTCGGCCTGCTGACACCTGGGGGGTCTGCCCTACCGGGCGTACTGACGAAGAACCAGCTGCTGAGCCTGTGGGCTGAACCCCACCTCTACCATACCGCGAGGGACAATCTCGCATCAAATGCCCAGTCTGTCCACAAACATAACAAGCATCTGTGTCCTGGCGACATGGCCCTGAGTGCAATTTCCGGCACCGACTACATCGTGGAACAGGTGGTCTCCTCTGACTGTAATCACCCCCAAACTGAGAACCCGAAGCTCTCGAACTCTGACCCTGTCCTGAAGGAAAAGAGTGATCAAATCCCCTATCCGCGAATCGTGGAGGCGCACTAGTCGCTGACTGGCCTGAATGTCGGGAATAGGTCTGCCTCGATCCCCCTCTATAATCTCTGCCTGTGCCCATAGATCTAGCCCTTTTGCTTTGTCTTCTATCACCGTTGCGATCACCTTTTTGTGGTTGTTGTTGTCCCTCTAAGTTCTGGGCATGGGCTTGTATTCGAGAAATATCCATCCCTTCTTGCAAAGAGGCCGTCAAGCAATCTTTGAACAAATGTGGCCCCAAGCCACTCACAAATCTATGTACACGATCTCCCATGTCGGCCACCATAGTCGGGCATATCTAGCCAAGGAATTAAATTGCATGCTATACTTCCGGGCACTCATATTTCCTTGCCTCAGATGGGGAAATCTATCCGCTCTAGCTCGGCGGACCTCGGGTGGCAAATAATGACAAATAAATGCATCCACGAATTCTTGCCAAACCGGAGGAGGCGCATTCTCTCCTCTTGATAATACCCAGTTGTTGTACCATAAAACTGCCATGTCCCGGAGTCTATAAGATGCCAACTCCACAGATTCAGTTTCGGAGGCATGGACAATCTTTAATGTCCTCAACATCTCATCTATGAAACTTTGCTGGTCTTCATCCGGCTTTGACCCGAAGTATTCCGGAGGATTTAGACTCATAAAATCACGGGCTTTGGTGCTTGCTGCCCGATCACTCGAACTCACATTTTGTCGTTGTGCCTGAGCGGCAACCAATTGTGTCAATAACTCGATGGCCTCGGTCATTTGTTGACCCGAAGCAACCGGTGGAGGAATTGGAGCTGGAGCTCCTCCTTGCTCTTCAACATTAGGCGGGGTAAAAGAAGTATTAGACAAGGCATCATTATGTGATTCGCCTTCTTCTATATTCATCGGAGGCTCTCTTTCTACCCGCCTCTTTGTCGTAGTCTTGCCTTTCTGGGCGGCTGTAGCATTTCCCTTTGGCGGCATTCTGTAATCATAACACACTATTAGGGAGGATAAAATCTTATACATGGCTCTATTGCACGATCTCATGGGAAGAAAGATGGTCATTTTTCCTAAATGCCCTGTAGCCTCTTATTTATTGATGTGGCGCGCAACACACCATAAACAAGACTCTACTAGACATGGCTCGTAGACACTTCCTAGGACTGAACTACTCTGATACCACTTTTGTCACGACCCAGCTAGGGGCCGCGACGGGTACCCGGGGCTAACCACCGAGCACCGCTCGTTCTACTGCTCATCATGATCATTAACTACTCTTTTATCGATTTTTATACTCGAATCATGAGAAAGTCATGTTTCATTTGTAAACATAAATAGTTTTTTATACATAAGCCCTCTTGGCCATCAAAATAATATATATACAATTATACCATAGTGACCCTATCAGACCACATAATCCACACAGTGTATCTACGAGCCTCTACTGAAGTACAAACGCATAGACGGGACAGGACCTCGTCGAGCCCAAGATATACAAATATACACAAAATAATAACCAAGCACCTCCGAAACAAAGGAGTGCTTTCAATCGGCTAATAGCTCCTACGAGTCTGGCTCGAGCTCGCCTCCCTCTCTACCTGTGGGCATGAACACAGCGTCCAAAGAAAACGGACGTCAGTACGAATATTGTACTGAGTATGTAAGACAAGAATGAAATAAACATGATAGGAGAATCATGAGCCATAAGGGAAAGATATACCCTGCAAGAGTGCCATAAGCAATACATTTCTTTACATATATCGTATTTTACATAATCATGGTACATATGTCATCACATCACATATCTCGTCACATCACATATCTCATCGCATCACATATCTCGTCGTTATCCCGCTTCCAGGTAACCATCATATGCCGCTGTCACGACCCAACCCCGTGGGCCGTGACTGGTATCCTAACTGGATACCCGTACGTAATTACCTACCAGAGTTGGCGGGCCCAAAAAAAACTAATTCACATTAGCTGTACACGGATCCATAATAAAATAAAATACAGCGCACGAGAACATATACATACATAAGCATACTTAGACTTACACTTAAGCCGTTAAGGCTATCATAGCAGACAAAATAGCAAACTCGTACATACCTACCTGAACAGTGACAACCCATAACCCACATACATATCTACAGGCCTCTAATCGGACATACAGAATCAGATGACGGGATAGGGCCCCGCCGTACCCCAAGTTACCATACATACAGAATATATAGATGTCAGAAGATATATACCAAAAGTACACGCTCCGGATCAAAGGAGCTCTCCCAAAATAGCAGAATCAGTGTCCTAGACTGGCGGCGTATCACCGGGTGCGTCTGTACCTGCGGGCATGTAACGCAGCCCCCGAAGAACCGGGGGTCAGTACGAAAAATGTACCGAGTATGTAAAGCGAAAATATAACAAATATAATCATAGTCTGAACCAGAAGCACAGAAATATAGCGGACAGAATCATAATCCAAACGGACGGGCAGAAATGTACCGGACAGAATCATAATCCAGCCGGACAGACAGAATCATAATCCAGACGGACAGACAGAATCATAATCCAGACGGACGGACGGAATCATAATCCAGACGGACAGACGGAATCATAATCCAGACGGACAGACAGAATCATAATCCAGACGGACGGACGGAACCATAATCCAGACGGACGGACGGAATCATAATCCACACGGACAGACAGAATCATGCATGCAGAGTCATACAGAGTCATACAGAGTCATATGCTTATACAAATGCAGATAGCATATACATACATACATACATACAGATCCCGGCCCTCTCATGAGGGACGCGGTAACAGAACCCGGCCCTCTTAGTACGGGACGCGGTGGACAGACAGATCAGATCATATGCCATCCTGACCGCCAACCCCATACACACATCATAATATCATATACAGATGTAAACAGATCCCGGCCCGCACACCGAGGGACGCGGTGAACAATGCAGTGGAATATGCACGATAACAAAACCTGGCCCGGGCGCAGTGAAGGAAGCGTTGAGGCATCCACGAACAGATTAATGAGAAACCACATACATACAGATCATCATACAGACTCAATGGAACTGAAATAGGCCAAACGGCAGGTCAAATCAAAGTATTCGGACAGTATTCAAAATACGCGCCTATATATCACTTGGGATGGCATGACAGATTATTACCAGGATCAGATTTCCAGATGTCAAAAATATTTTGTCAGATTTATGAAAATAGTCATAACGCTTGCCGTATAACGGATAGAATATTAGTCCAGATGTTGTCTCAGAAAATTGGACAGAAACAAGGTAGTTAAAGTTATACAGAAAGTATCGGGCTTTGTGGGCCCACCTCGGACCAACTCGAGGCGGCGTACGTAAATTACAGATAATAGACCTTATGAGGTCGTCCATAATCATTTAGAAGCATACCGACTCCGTTTAGGAAAGTTGCATACATAAAGATTACTTTAAGGGCAAGTTATAAGAAAACTGATTCAATCTTACTGAAGGAAATTGAGCGGATTTCAATCTCGAATTCCGAAGAACAGAGTCGTATCTAAGGCTCGCAGCCGAGCCTATTACGTCTAGAACATGCCTGAGAATGAAGGGGTAGGCTTTACATACCTTATTCGCTCCTTACGCCTTTCCAAATTCAAATCTCGTTTCGTCCGAAATCTGCATTTGGTCATGTTTACCAAATATTAATCATAGGGCCTAAAGGTTCAATTTTTGCCAATACTTGTCTACGGAAATTTGGGCAGCATCTCCCCTATACATACAACATCCCCGAGATTCAACTCGGCTCAAATAGCAACAACCAACCCAATCAACAATGCCAACAATATCAACAATCCATTAGAAATGCATTCTAACATAAATTGTCTTCTTTTTCAAATAATGCAACAACTTCCAAACCAACTTTACACTTTCAAGTCAATATCAACCTTCTCATATTCATTTACTAATCAAGATCATTACAATACAATTTGGAAATATTTCATATTATTTCCACAAAATATTCACAAGGTATACAAAATATACAAACTTTCCACCAAAGTCATAATTCATCCAAAACTTCTAATATTCAACCTACCTATCCATAACATATTTCCATCTTCCAATTTCATCAACCATAATCATAATTCACATCTTAACAACTTCATTTCCATAATATCACAAAATCATTCTAAAGTGACATAATCTTCTACATTCCAACTTCAACCAAAATTCATTCAACTTTCATTCCCAATATAATTTTCACCATAACCACAACTAAAATACAACATAAAATTAACTCATTTTGGCTATACAATATTCACATGCACACGGCTACTTACACACATATAAACACCATACAAACTTCCATACTTTCATGAATTCTAACCATTTCTACATACTACAACATAAATAAACCCTTTATACCACATAAAAAGGGATTAATTCTTACCTTTTTCTCCTTACTTCTTCACTTGACCAAGGTGTGCATTTGATGAACCAAGGGTTCTATCTTCCAAAATAATTACACCAAGTTGTAGAGGACCCTTGAATTAGTGGGTATACAACAAGAAAATAATTTTTAGAACAATATTTCATGGGGGGAAAATTCCCCCATCTTGGCCGAAATGGCCATGGAGTTTTCTCCTTGTTCTTTCTTTTCTTTCTCTCAAGTTTTCTTGAAACTTCTATGCTTTATGACTCATCCAAGGCTCTTATATTAATTAGCACATGGAAATTTAATTAAACTATAGGTTGGGCCTCACTTGGCCGGCCACCCCTTAAACATTGGGCCTAATATTTTTTTTTTCATTTTTTTTTGGGCCAACTCGGTTGGTCACGAGTTGGGCCTAGCCCACTGACCTTTCAACCTTAAAACGTCCATATCTCCTTGTACCGGTGTCACCTATAGGCCCACGACCTACCGTTGGAAAGCTATTTCAATTATCTACAACTTTTATTTCTGGGCGTTTTCCAAAATTCCAAACTTATAATGCCGATTGTGCCCCTCCAAGTCAGGTCATCCGAAAACGTTTCCTTAAAAATATCCGTTTGGAGGGCTTCCACTTTGATTTGGCCCCAGGGCCCTTCATGAGTTGTGTTTAACTTTACATATGCGATTCATATAACTTGTCACATGTCCCAAAAAAAATCTTGAAGTGTGGGCCCCACCTCGACTTACAAATAATCCGACGTTCGAAAATACAGGATATAACATCCTCCCCCCCTTTAAAACATTCGTCCTCGAATGTTCGACTGTCCTTATGAAGTTTCATCATATTTCGGGGAGGTTCCTTTCTCTCCTTCAAAATTCTTTTCAATGTTACAATTACCATCAACATCTTTCACCCCTTGTCACACTTCTCGGTTACTTACAACGTTATCATAATCCCATGTCATATCGAACAGATTCATAACTAGGGTCAGACGCACAGAAGCATACCGGACAGATCCATAATTAGAGTCAGATGTACTGAACTATGGCGGACAGATTCGTAGTCAAAGTCAGACGTATGGAAGTATGTCAGACGTTCCGTGATCAAAATCAGATGTACAGAGATGTATCAGACAAATTCGTAATCAGAGTCGAACGTACAGAGGCATATCAGACAGAAACGTAATCAGATCCAGAAGTACAGAGGCATCATAGACAGAGCCTCATCAAAGTCAAAGGTGCAGAAGTACAGTCACAGGCGCAGAAGTATAGCAGACAGAATCTTGATTAGAATTAGACCACTTCCACTAAGGCTTCAGTGATTTACGAAAATTTTCCTTGTCGACGTTTCATTACTCACCCTGATCGTTGTACCACGAGTTATTTCATCAAAGTATCCAATCAAATATAACAAATAAGTTTGTATCCTTATGGAACTCTACTGACCCTGTACAATAGCCCTTAGGCCCTTTCTTACTTTCTTATGCATACCACTTCCTTATCGTTGTTGCGCTGTTACAGAGGTACACTTACAATATTTTCCTTCACCATATTTCTTAGATTTTTATTTGGATCCCCTTCTTATGCCTTTGATACATAACATTCCCTTATTGTGTCTCATCGCAAAAGTGCAATCACAATATATCTATTCGCAATGTTTCCAGATCCTCATTCGGACTCTTTTCCAATTTCTTCTTACTCGATCTGCGTGACTCCTATTGTTATATCCCGTGTTCTCACACGTTTGGAAAAACTTGATATATATTGGATTTTTGAGATGTAAGGTCAAATTTGATAGTTTGTTGAACATAGAAGTTATGCATGAAAGAATAGAGTCATGGAAGTGTGGGACAAGGCTAAGGGCAATTTTGGAATTTTGGAAATTAGTTTCGGGAATTACAAAATATGATTCACAAGCTATTGGGCTCAAAAATTGAATTGAAATTGAGGCCCAAAATAAGGACCATGGCCGGCCACCTAAGGCCTTGACCCAACCCCATTTTAGTTGGTCATGTGCTTGGTCATGTGACCAAGTCTTCTTATTATATAATTAGAAGATTCAAGACATTAATGATCAAGAACAAACAAACGGAAAAAAAAAAGAGCAAGGAGGGTTCGGGTTTGCCATGGAAAATTGGCTAGCAAAAATCTTGTCTTAAAAATTAATTTCTTGTTAAATTCCTACTAAGTTAAGGTACTTTTGTAACTTGGTATAGTTGGTTTGGAGGGAGAAGCTTTAGATTCTTCAAAGTGATCACATCTCCATGTGAAGAAGACTTGAGGAAAAGGTAAGAATTTCTACCTTTTTATTGTGTTGTTAAGTTTTGTTTGTGTTGTAGTATGTAGAAATGTGTTGATTGTATGGAAAAATGGAAGTTTGCAAAGTGGGTTTGGAATATGGCTTGTAGCCGTATGTATGTATAGGTGGTATAGCCACAATGTGTTGAATTCATGTTATATTCTAGTTGTGGTTGTGATAAAATGCATATTGGAATTGGAAGTTGAATGATTTAGTTGAAGTTGACAAAAAAGGCTTATGGCCGTGTGGTGTATTGAACTTGGGATGGAAATGAATTAAGTTGTTTAGTATGTTAGTGTGTTATTGTGATGTTTGTAATGTAAATGAAGTTATAATGATATAAGTTTGTATTGAATTGGAATGTAGAAACTTATGTCGTTTTAGTATGGTTTTCCGACATTAAGGAAATGAAGTTGTTTGGTTGTTAATTATGATAATCATTGATGAATTTGGAAGTTGGAAACATGTTATGAAGTTGTATGCCAAAGATTTGATGTTTTGCACAAGTTATGACTTTGATGGAAAGTTGTATATTATGTATATCGAGTGTATAACTTAAGGAAAACGATATGAAATGTTTCTAGAACTATATGGTGATGATCTTGATTGTTGATGAATGTAAAATTATTGATATTAGTTTGAAAGTTTGGGTTAGAATGAAGGTTATGGCAACTTGTGAGAAAGATGACTAGTTGAAGGATATTTGTGTTTTTAATGTTCTTTGTTGATGTTGATGTTGTCGTTTGGGTTGTTGTTGATGGTTTCTGACCGAGTTGAATTCTCGGGGGTGCTATATGTATAGGGGAAGTGCTGCCGAAATTTCGGTAGACAATTATGCATTAAGTTGAAACTTTGGTATTATAATATAGCATTATTGATCATCTTATAAACATACCATAACTTTACATCATTTCACATTTAGCATTAGAAGCATACATTAGACTTTGAAGACAACCATAGCTATGTCGGGGTGACGTAAGGTCGTAAACCCCCGATTATATTATGAAAATTTATGATTACTTTGCCTCACCTTGAAGGAAATAACACATAAGGTGAGTGTTAACAAGAATGAAATTATCAGTGTTATGGGATCATCATATCATGAACTATCGAATCTCTATATTTTAACTCATTATCATCATTATCATGCTCGTATGTAATTTGGTATATTTACGGACTCATAAGCTCCATCATATAGGAGAATCATGGAAAGCTTGAAAGATTCATGCCTTTGAAGGAAGGGATAAGCCTTACATACCTTTGTCGTTTACTTAGCCTAGCGTTCACTTGTTCTCCTTCAATGTCACGTTCCACCTTCAAGAGAATTCGTGCCAACGTTAGTTAATTCGACTATAAGGACGCGCTACTATTTCTAGGGAAAATTGGACAGTGCTTCCTTTGTTTATACTACTTTTCCCATATTCTATATCAACTCCCACACGTTCACAACAACATGCACAATATCGCAATCAACAATCATCATTCATAGACATTGACCACAATCCACCATTTCTCTTCAATTCCTCCACATTTATGGTTATAGCTTACTATCGCGTTTCTCATGTATAATACTTGTTTCATGGTCTAAATGTCATTTATAAAGCATTCATAATCACAACACCCCAACATTCATGATTCAACCCAACTACCATCCAACCATGACACTATTCACTCATGAATGACCCATTTCCTATGTCTTTTTACAATTCAAGTATCTTAACCTTCCAATACCTTAAACAACATGGCTTAGTCATGAAACTCACCTTAGATGATGGTTGAACAAGCCTTGGATGGAATTACTCCTCTAGCATCAAAACCCTACTTCACTTCCTTTGGGTTTTCTTGAGAGAGATGAACTTTAGCTAGGTTTCATACACTTTATTTCATGGATTTGGTGTTATTGATCATGGATTTCCTTTGGTTTTCTTGTGATGAAGAGTAGAGAGCATTCTAGAGGTTTCTAGAGAGAAATATCGTGGAAATGAAATGAATTGAATGAGCTTAGGTCTCCTTTTAATGACTTAAAATCTAATCCGGAATGAACAGTGACTGAAGTGCACAGTGATCGTAAACCCAGTTTACGGTCCATATTCCAGTTTACGGGCCGTGTATCGTGGTCGCATTTAAGCATATCAAAACCAGAAAGGTATGCTGAGGACCATGGTGATTTACGATCGCAGTTTACGGGCCGTATTTCAATTTACGGTCCGTATTCCAAGTCGTATTTAACCATTTAAACATTTGACAGAAAGTTGAAGTTTTGTGAGTTGAAATACGACATGGTGGTTTACGGGCCGTATACCACTTTACGGTCCGTATTTCACTTTCGTGGTACGTTCACGGGGAAATTTCTGAGGTGTAACACTCTTCCCCCCTTTTGGGACATTCGTCCTCGAATGTTAAACACTCGGGATTCTACGAAAATTTCGCCAGAGTTTCCCCTGTAATACGGTGCTACCATCCTGTCACAACAACCCATAATATCATTGCCTCACAAGGCCACAACACAATAAAATTCTAAGAAGGACTTACGAAAGTTCTCGAAAGCAGGGGATATAATATCTCAGTAATGATAGAAATAGGGGTGTGCAGATACTCTAATTATTACACTTCATTTATTGCATACTTACCTTATATTGTTGGCGTGCCATCTTGAGTCTCTTCTGGGGGTTGGAATAAATGTGGGTACTTGGACTTCATACTCTCTTCCGCTTCCCAAGTCATTTTTTCCCGATTGTTGTTTCGCCATAAGACTTTGACTGAAGCTACCTCCTTATTTCGAAGCCTTCGCACTTGCCTGTCTAGAATAGCAATAGGCCCTTCTTCATAGGTTAGCCTTTTTGTTACTTGCACATCATCTACCGGGACAATCTTCGTGGGATCTCTAACACACTTGCGGAGCATCGAAACATGGAAGACTGGATGAACTGATTTAAGCTCCGGAGGAAAATCCAATTCATAGGCTACATGACCCACCTTGCGGATAATTTTATAGGGTCCAATGTATCTAGGGCTTAGCTTCCCTCTCTTGCCAAATCTCATCACCCCTTTCATTGGCGATACTTTCAAAAATACCCAATCATCAACTTGAAATTCCAAGTCTCATCGGCGATTGTCTACATAAGATTTTTGGCGACTTTGGGCTGTTAATAATCGATCTCGGATCACCTTAACTTTTTCCACCGCTTGCTGAATCAATTCGGGGCCTATGTTATAGCCCGCATTTTGTACGTTCAGTCAATCCAAGATAATTGCGAGAAGTTAAGGGCAAGGCTATATTTTGATCTTGTTTAATACACAAGTTGCTTATGAATATTATTGGTATGGAAATAAGGCATATTCATCCTTCCAAATCAAGAAACTTCAAGAAAGAAAGAAAAGAAGAAGAAGAAGAAGAAGAGAAGGGCATTCGGCCCTAGCCAAGAAAATTGGCTCCATGGAAATTGATCAAGAAAAATTGTTTCTCCTAGTATTCCAAGCAATTGGAAGGTCCTTTTAACATGGAATGGTTGTTGGAGCAAGCCAAGCATTCATTTGGGTGATTTACAAACCCTAGTCAAGTAAGAAGACAAGTAGAGGAAGGTAAGGTTCAATCTTCTTTTATGTATGTTATGGATGGTTTATGCATGTTGTTGTATGTAGAAATGGATGGAATTCATGAAATATGCATGTGTATGGATGTGGCCGAATAAGGGTTGAATTGGTGAGATGTGATGAATTGATTTTACTTAGTATTTTAATTGTTGTTGTGGCAGATTCTATGATGTAAAATGAGGATTTAATGGTTGGAAATGAAGTTGTAATCGTTTGTGGATTATGGAAGAAGTTGATGTGATATTAGTATGGTTCCTTATAATTATAAGAATAGAGTTGCTAATGTGTAGGTTGTAAATATAATTCATGAATTTGAAGGGGAGAGATGTGTTTGGAAGATTGTAAGTTGGGTTGTTGTAATTGAATTTGAAAAAAAGAAATGTGTTGTTATTGTTCTTGTTGAATTTGGAAGGTTTCGGGCGATGTAAAATGTTGATTGGGTTGTTTGGAACATTATGTGAATGGTTTGAAGTATTCTTGAATCATGTTAGAATGATCTCAGATTAACACTTGAATATGAGATCATTGGTATTGGCTTGATTATATGTGATTGAATTGAATATAAATGAAATGCCGTTGAATTGTGTGACGAAGGTTGTTAATGTTAGAATATATTTTGAAATAGTATTTGAAGTTGGAGATGTGATTGTTGATACTGTCGTTGATAATTTGGCCGAGTTGAATTCTCGGATTGTTGTTGATAAAATTAGCCGAGTTAGATTCTCGGGGAAGGTGTATTTACAGGGGAAGTTGTGGGATCATTAATGCCAATCCCTGCATTACCTGAATTAATCACACGCACTCCAAGATTAGCTAGTTGGTGGAGCTCATGAACTATCTCTTTCTTTTTCGGAGAGACTTCACATAAACTGCCCATTGATCGGCGACTAAGCGCATCGGCTACTACATTCGCTTTTCCAGGGTGGTACAAAATGTTCACATCATAATCTTTTAACAATTTTAACCACCGCCTCTGCCGCAGATTCAATTCCTTTTGCTTGAAAATATATTGAAGACTTTTGTGATCTGTATAGATATCAACATGCACACCATACAAATAATGCCTCTATATTTTTAAGGCATGAATAACTGCAGCCAATTCGAGATCATGAGTTGGATAATTCTTTTCATGTTTCCGTAATTGTCTCAAAGCATATGCAATAACCTTTCCATGCTGCATCATTACGCATCCTAATCCGACACCGGAAGCGTCACAATATACCACATAGCCATCTGACCCTTCTGGAAGTATTAAGACTGGAGCTGAGGTCAATCTGCCCTTCAACTCTTGGAAACTGTGCTCACAAGCATCATTCCACTGAAATTTGGCTGATTTCTGGGTTAGCTTCGTCAATGGGGATGAAATAGATGAGAAGCCCTCTACGAATCTTCTATAATATCCCGCCAAACCCAGAAAACTGCGAACTTCTGTAGGCGTTGTAGGCCTTGGCAAAGTCTTCACAGCTTTAATTTTCTGAGTGTCGACTCGAATGCCATCATTTGAAATAACATGGCCCAGAAATGTCACAGAATTTAGCCAGAACTCGCACTTTGAAAATTTTGCATACAATTCTCGGGCTCGAAGAATGCCAAGAACAATTCGCAAATAATCTGCATGTTCTGATTCCGTGCGAGAATACACCAGAATATCATCAATAAATACTATCAAAAATAAGTCCAAGAGAGGCCTGAATACATTGTTCATCAAGTTCATAAACACGACCGGAGCATTAGTCAAACCAAACGACATCACTCGGAATTCATACTGGCCATATCTCCTTCTGAAGGCCGTTTTGGGAATATCCGCTTCTCTAACTCTCACTTGATGATAACCCGACCTCAAATCTATTTTTGAAAACCACTTGGCACCTTACAATTGATCGAATAAGTCATCAATCCTTGGGAGAGGATATTTATTCTTTATCGTCACTTTTTTCAATTGCCTGTAGTCGATACACATTCATAGAGATCCGTCTTTCTTCCTCACGAACAAGACCGGTGCTCCCACGGTGATGAACTGGGTCTAATAAATCCCTTTTCAAGCAAGTCTTTCAACTGCGCCTTTAACTCCTTCAATTCCGCCGGAGCCATTCGATACGGAGGAATAGAAATAGGTTTGGTGTCCGGCAACACATTAATGGCGAAGTCAATCTCTCTTTCTGGAGGAAGACCAGGAAGTTCGTCTGGAAACACATCCGGGAATTCATTCACTATCGGAACAGATTCGAAAGTTGGTGACTTTGCCTCGGTGTCATGAACCCGGACTAGATGATAAATATAGCCTTTGGCTATCATCTTTCTTGCCTTAAGGTTGGAAATAAACCTACCCTTTGGAGATGCTGCATTACCCTGCCATTCAAGCATAGGCTCTCCCGGAAATCGAAATCGAACCACTTTTAATCGGCAATCAACATTAGCATAGCATGACGCTGACCAATCCATGCCCATAATTACATCGAAATATATCATTTCCAACTTAATCAAATCAGTTGTGGTTTGGTGATCACATATCACAACTACACAATTTTTATACACTTGTCTTGCTATCACGGGATCACCAACCGGAGTAGATACCTCAAAAGGTTTGATTGGCTCAGGTTTCACCCCAATACAACCAACAACCTATGGAGTAATATAAGAGAATGTAGAACCCGGATCTATCAATGCATACATATCACGGGAAAATATAGACAATGTACCTGTAACCACATTCGGAGAGGACTCGAGATCCAGCCATCCGGCTAAAGCATATACACGGGGCTGAGTGGCACCTAAAGTAGATGCTGCCCCTCTACCTCTATCTCGGCCTACTGACATCTGGGGGATCTGCCCTACCGGGCGTACTGACGAAGAACCAGCTGCTGAGCCTGTGGGCTGAACCCCACCTCTACCATACCGCGAGGGACATAACAAGCATCTGTGTCCTGGCGACATGGCCCTGAGTGCAATTTCCGGCTCCGACTACATCGTGGAACTGGTGGTCTCCTCTGACTGTAATCACCCCCAAACTGAGAACCCGAAGCTCTCGAACTCTGACCCTGTCCTGAAGGAAAAGAGTGATCAAATCCCCTATCCGCGAATCGTGGAGGCGCACTAGTCGCTGACTGGCCTGAATGTCGGGAATAGGTCTGCCTCGATCCCCCTCTATAATCACTGCCTGTGCCCATAGATCTAGCCCTTTTGCTTTGTCTTCTATCACCGTTGCGATCACCTCTTTGTGGTTGTTGTTGTCCCTCTAAGTTCTGGGCATGGGCTTGTATTCGAGAAATATCCATCCCTTCTTGCAAAAAGGCCGTCAAGCAATCTTTGAACAAATGTGGCCCCAAGCCACTCACAAATCTATGTACACGATCGCCCATGTCGGCCACCATAGTCGGGCATATCTAGCCAAGGAATTAAATTGCATGCTATACTTCCGGGCACTCATATTTCCTTGCCTCAGATGGGGAAATCTATCCGCTCTAGCTCGACGGACCTCGGGTGGCAAATAATGACGAATAAATGCATCCACGAATTCTTGCCAAACCGGAGGAGGCGCATTCTCTCCTCTTGATAATACCCAGTTGTTGTACCATAAAACTGCCATGTCCCGGAGTCTATAAGATGCCAACTCCACAGATTCAGTTTCGGAGGCATGGACAATCTTTAATGTCCTCAACATCTCATCTATGAAACTTTACTGGTCTTCATCCGGCTTTGACCCGAAGAATTCCGGAGGATTTAGACTCATAAAATCACGGGGCTTTTGTGCTTGCTGCCCGATCACTCGAACTCACATTTTGTCGTTGTGCCTGAGCGGAACCAATTGTGTCAATAACTCAATGGCCTCGGTCATTTGTTGACCCGAAGCAACCGGTGGAGGAATTGGAGCTGGAGCTCCTCCTTGCCCTTCAACATTAGGCGGGGTAAAAGAAGTATTAGACAAGGCATCATTATGTGATTCGCCTTCTTCTATATTCATCGGAGGCTCTCTTTCTACCCGCCTCTTTGCCGTAGTCTTGCCTTTCTGGGCGGCTGTAGCCTTTCCCTTTGGCGGCATTCTGAAATCATAACACACTATTAGGGAGGATAAAATCTTATACATGGCTCTATTGCACGATCTCATGGGAAGGAAGATGGTCATTTTTCCTAAATGCCCTGTAGCCTCTTATTTATTGATGTGGCGCGCAACACACCATAAACAAGACTCTACTAGACATGGCTCGTAGACACTTCCTAGGACTGAACTACTCTGATACCACTTTTGTCACGACCCAGCTAGGGGCCGCGACGGGTACCCGAGACTAACCACCGAGCATCTCTCGTTCTACTGCTCATTATGATCATTAACTACTCTTTTATCGATTTTTATACTCGAATCATGAGAAAGTCATGTTTCATTTGTAAACATAAATAGTTTTATATACATAAGCCCTCTTGGCCATCAAAATAATATATATACAATTATACCATAGTGACCCTATCAGACCACATAATCCACACAGTGTATCTACGAGCCTCTACTGAAGTACAAACGCATAGACGGGACAGGACCCCGTCGAGCCCAACATATACAAATATACACAAAATAATAACCAAGCACCTCCGGAACAAAGGAGTGCTTTCAATCGGCTAACAGCTCCTACGAGTCTGGCTCGAGCTTGCCTCCCTGTCTACCTGTGGGCATGAACACAGCATCCAAAGAAAACGGACGTCAGTACGAATATTGTACTGAGTATGTAAGACAAGAATGAAATAAACATAATAGGAGGATCATGAGCCATAAGAAAAAGATATACCCTGCAAGAGTGCCATAAGCAAATACATTTCTTTACATATATCGTATTTTACATAATCATGGTACATATGTCATCACATCACATATCTCGTCACATCACATATCTCATCGCATCACATATCTCGTCGTTATCCCGCCTCCGAGTAACCATCATATGCCGCCCACTAGTGGTGATTATGCCCGACCCTCTAGGCCCGGTGTAACATCGCAGCCCGCCTTAGCGGTGACATGCCTGGCCATCTAGGCACGGTGGAACCAAATGCAGCCCGCCTTAGCGGTGACATGCCCGGCCATCTAGGCACGGTGGAATCTCATCATCACAAAATCAATTATTACCCATCACTATTGCACATCCCATGAACGTATCACAATCTTATCATAGCTTGACATATTCATTACATAACATAGGCATATTATAATATAGCATTATTGATCATCTTATAAACATACCATGACTTTACATCATTTCACATTTAGCATTAGAAGCATACATTAGACTTTGAAGACAACCATAGCTATGTCGGGGTGACGTAAGGTCGTAAACCCCCGATTATATTATGAACATTTATGAGTACTTTGCCTCACCTTGAAAGAAATAACACATAAGGTGAGTGTTAACAAGAATGACATTATCAGCGTTATGGGATCATCATATCATGAACTATCAAATCTCTATATTTTAACTCATTATCATCATTATCATGCTCGTATGTAATTTGGTATATTTACGGACTCATAAGCTCCATCATATAGGAGTATCATGGAAAGCTTGAAAGATTCATGCCTTTGAAGGAAGGGATAAGCCTTACATACCTTTGTCGTTTACTTAGCCTAGCATTCGTTTGTTCTCCTTCAATGTCACGTTCCACCTTCAAGAGAATTCGTGCCAACGTTAGTTAATTCGACTATAAGGACGCGCTACTATTTCTAGGGAAAATTGGACAGTGCTTCCTTTGTTTATACTACTTTTCCCATATTCTATATCAACTCCCACACGTTCACAACAATATTCACAATATCGCAATCAACAATCATCATTCATAGACATTGACCACAATCCACCATTTCTCTTCAATTCCTCCACATTTATGGTTATAGCTTACTATTGCGTTTCTCATGTATAATACTTGTTTCATGGTCTAAATGTCATTTATAACGCATTCATAATCACAACACCCCAACATTCATGATTCAACCCAACTACCATCCAACCATGACACTATTCACTCATGAATGACCCATTTTCTATGTCTTTTTACAATTCAAGTATCTTAACCTTCCAATACCTTAAACAACATGGCTTAGTCATGAAACTCACCTTAGATGATGGTTGAACAAGCCTTGGATGGAATTACTCCTCTAGCATCAAAACCCTACTTCACTTCCTTTGGGTTTTCTTGAGAGAGATGAACTTTAGCTAGGTTTCATACACTTTATTTCATGGATTTGGTGTTATTGATCATGGATTTCCTTTGGTTTTCTTGTGATGAAGAGTAGAGAGCATTCTAGAGGTTTCTAGAGAGAAATATCGTGGAAATGAAATGAATTGAATGAGCTTAGGTCTCCTTTTAATGACTTAAAATCTAATCCGGAATGAACAGTGACTGAAGTGCACAGTGATCGTAAACCCAGTTTACGGTCCATATTCCATTTTACGGGCCGTATATCGTGGTCGCATTTAAGCATATCAAAACCAGAAAGGTATGCTGAGGATCATGGTGATTTACGATCGCAGTTTACGGGCCGTATTTCAATTTACGGTCCGTATTCCAAGTCGTATTTAACCATTTAAACATTTGACAGAAAGTTGAAGTTTTGTGAGTTGAAATACGACATGGTGGTTTACGGGCCGTATACCACTTTACGGTCGATTGGGCCAAAGTGCAAATCTGCGACTTTCAAGTCTTTAGAACCTATAATTAGTCATTGTGGAGCATAACCTTATCCCTTACTCCCATTGCCTTTGAAACCTTACTTAGGGTCGTCAAACGTCATTCCCTTCTGAATAAAACACCATATACCCATATTCTTCGTTAGTCTATTCGTGGTACGTTCACGGGGAAATTTCCAAGGTGTAACAGCATATTTGAACTTTTCCTCCAATTTTCTTCTCCTCAAATCCTTACATAATTACCAAACAAACTCATAAACATGAAACTAAGATGAAATCTTACCTCAAAATTCAAGAACACTTCACTTCCATGGTTACTCCACCTTAAAAATACTCACCCAAACATCTTCAAGAAGAGGAGACAAGGGTAGACCTTACTTGGAAACCCTAACCACTTTGATCTTTGATTTAGGCTTGGAAATATGTTTAAATATGTTGTGGAGAGGTTTCTAGAGCTCTCTAGGACTTGGGAGTGTGTTTAAAAAGATTAAAATGAAGAGGGGTCATCATACTTCAATTCTGGAAATTTCCACTGACATTGACTTATATGGTTCGTATAATATTATACGGTTCGTATTTCCATTCGTATAATATTATACGGGCCGTATAATTGGCCTCGTATCTCAGATTTACAATCTGCCAGTTGCATTGGAAAAAAGACTCTCTGAACTTCAATTTACATAGGTTCCGGATTCCATAACTCCTCATATTCTAGGAGATATGCCTCTCTCAAGTTGAACCAAAATTTCTGTCCAAAATCCTGCCAAGTTTTCCCAAAATTTTGACAAACTTAATTTCTTCGATTCGGTTGATCCCAAAACCTTTAGATACTTGCTTAACACTTGTTAAAGATATTCCTTACCCTTATAATGGTTCCATGGCCTTTCCGTCTTATGCTAGTTTACCTCTAACACAACCAACGTGAGAATTTTCGAGATGAAACATTGTAAATATATATACGGTCCATATCCTTGGTCGTATAACATTATACGACCAACATCCTGGCCGTATAAAATTATACGGACCGTATAGTTGGCCATATAATATCACCTCCAAAACTGCCTTCTCTGGAAATTTTTAAAATCCTTAAATATGGTCTATATCTCAAAATACGGACCATATCTCACTTATACGACCCATATACCATATTTTCCAAAAACAACATTTGACGAACTCTTCCGCTTTAATTCACTTATTCTCCAATCCTTCTGTAACTCACCAAACATGAATTTAAACACTCATAAACACAAGTTAAGCATGTCCAACCCATATATCCTTGAAACAAATCCTGGTGTTCAAAATTAAGACAGCTAACGTACGACGAATCTTAATGTAGAAAACTACAAGGTGTAAAAAAGGCGTCTTTGAGACGAATATCAAGACGAGTCCTGTGGTGGGTGTACCAAAAATGATCCGGGCGCAAATGAAAGGCATAGATCAATAGGACGTATGCCCTAGAATATGAGGCGTAATTCCTGGATGCAAAAGCGTACACCCCGAGCGTTATTTTTTTTGGCTATAGATCATGTTTTTATTATTGGTGTAATGATATTTATACCCACCGTAGCTCAAGCCCACGGCCTGGCCCAACTCAGTGTTGCTCAAACGCACGGGCCAAAGGGATTTTTCGGGCTGGGATAAAAAGCATTGTTTAATGAGCTCCAACAACTTTTTCCAAGCCCCATCAAATCACGAGTTAGCTTGGGTCCATGGGAAACTTTAGCAACAATTGACAAGTAAAAGTACAAATTAAAGAAGAAAATACTTGAATAATACTATTGTAAGGTCTCACAACATCCTGTAACTAGTTCAAACTCATTTGGGGAAAGCGTTTAAAACTCGTTAGAAAATGTGCGAAACGATATGATAGTGGAGCTGATGGTATTTCTTAAAATATTCAAAGAGAACAAAAATAAAATATCTCAGGACCTGAACAGAAGGCATGCATTGCATGACATCGCGTACGATTAAATAACATAATTTTGGTGTTACACCTCAAAAATTTCCATGTCGTTTGCGTCGTAAGTAAACTAACGTAAGCCGAGAGAGGTTATGGAACCCTTATAAGGTTAATGAATACTTCTAACAAGTTCTAAGCAAGTGTCTAAATGTTTCGGGATCAAACGAAGCGAAGAAATTAAGTTTGTCGAAACTTTGAAAAAACTTGGCAGAATTTTTGGACAGGAATTTGGTCCAATTTGAGGAGGCGTATCTCCTATAATATGAGGAGTTATGGAATGCATAACCTATGTAAATTTAATTTCATTAAGTCTAGTTTCCAATGAAACAAACCGTTCGTCGATATGACATCGGAATAGAAATTTATAGGCGTTTCAAGATAGGCTGCCAGATGGCTTCTCCGCGGGCCCTATTTGGAAGGTGGTGGAACCGACCTTCAAGGGGTATAAATACCCCCATTACCCTCATTTTATCATCATTATACACTCCATAAACATTTCTTAAACACCTATATCCCCTTAGATCAAGAATTCAACAAGATTACACTAAACTAGTTCATGAAAAGTGATTGTTCTTACTTCTACTTGATGTTGTGGTGAGTTTGGTCTTGAAGCAAGTTGTGTGAGTTGAAGTTCTTCAAGTATAAGGTATGTTATTAATCTTGACTTTGATATTGAGTTGGTTTTGGAGGATTTTAATGGTTTAAAGTGAAGAAAAACATAGTATAAAAGTCGTAGTTTGATATGTTGATGTTGTTGGCTTATGGGCTGATTTTCGAAGGAACTTTCGGACGGATTTGTATATGTTTGTCATATAGTATCTTGATTATGTTATTTTTGATGTTGTTAATGATGTTTGGGAGTTATTTTGGAATTTGGAGGAAGTAGATGATATAGGGAAATGTTGTCCGAATTCTGTTAACTTATAACTAGCTAAGTTTGAGTGTGTAAGTGTTCTTATGGCTTGATTGTTGTATGAATTATCTTGGAAGTAGATTTGAAGGCTCGGAAGGTTGACTTTGAGTGGCTAAGTAAGCAACAAGGTATGTTAAGGCTGTCCCTTTCTTTCTTAAGGCATGATCCTATTGCTATGAACTTTTACAAATGATGTCCATAATGATTCCTCTCATAGAAATGCTAGAAGCTTACATTCTTGATGTTCTCACGATATTATTGATGTTAGTCTCATCTTATGATTATTATTCCTTCAAGGTGAGATATGCCAATGATGTTAGCTCCGTAATGGAAATCGGAGGTTTACCGACCTTACGTCACTCAGATAAATTTAGAAATGTGTTCTTAAGGAATGTTTTACAAGACATGAATAGTATACTAGTTATGAGATCCCTAACGAGGTACTTAATGCTAGAAGATAGGACTATGATGCACCCAGGAATTGATTAAGGTTTAGTAATCACGAAGAAGTCTTGGTGGCTTGGAAATGTGTTTATAAGTCTTATGAAATTATGTGGGCATTAATGGATAGGTAATGACCATGAGAAGTACATAGGAATTACCCATAGAGGTCTGGTTATGATGTTGATTATATTTACTACTGGTCTACAACCAGTTTGGCGGATTATGTATCACTATTATTACAACCAAGCTACGGCCGGTTGGGCAGTTACTACTGATCAGTCGGGCAGATGCGCTCTACCATCGAGCGATAATCGGATGGGGTCGGGCAGTTACCACTGATCAGTTGGGCAGATAACACCAGGATGATAAGTAGGTCAGAGACACAGTATTGTACATAGATGTAGTTAAGCACAAAAGAGTATGGAGAGACATACATGCTAGATTCTCATTGGTAAGTCAGAAACGCCAGGTTGATTCTTATCCTCCTTCTTTGCAGTATATGTTTATTATGTTGCCTTTCCGCCTTACATACTCGGTACATTATTCATATTGACGTTCTTTTGTTTGTGAACGCTGCGTTCATGCCCGCAGGTATAGACAGACGGGGCGAGGATCCTCCACAGTAGGTAGCCTCCAGGTACCAGCTCTGATTGGTGAGCTCCACTTCTTCCTGGAGCATTGCCGAGTCAGGGATTGTATATGTGTATTTTTTTGTTATGGGTACGTCGGGGGCCCTGTCCCGACTTATACGCTTTGGTTATGTTCTTAGAGACTTTGCAGACAGTTTCGTGTATGCAGCTTAGTCATGTCTTATCAGTTGTTATGTTGGTCTCATGGGCCCATTGTACACATACATATGCATGATATTATATTCATGATTGGCCTCCTTGGCCTTATTTTGTCATTCGAGACATAGATGATGCGAGATATAATTTGGTTCGCTCGACACTAATAAGTTGTCGGGTGCCAATCACACCTCACCTAGGCTGGAACGTGACATCTAGCGTACGACAATATGGCTGTGCATCACATAACATCTAGGAGAATTCCGAATTTTCCTGGTGTGATACATGTCTGACGCTCAGGATGTCCCTAAGTCCAAAATTTAGAAGAATATAGAAGGTATAAAGAAACACAAACATAATTATGCAGCATATTATTAGAGAGCTTTTGAAGAGGAAAAACGACATAGGGTGTCACCAATCTATCCAGAGTAAGAATGCGATCATACTACGAATAATTACAATCATTGACGTTAGAATAGTCAAGCATTAACATAAAAATTTACTGATCTCCATCCAACTATTAGAGTTCAAGAAGCAAGAACCTAGGATTCTCCGAGAAGGTAAATCAATTGTTTCCAAGTTTATCAAACAAAGTTTGAATCTTTGATCATGTAAGCATGACTTATATCAAACCTGATTATCAGGTGAAGTCATGTGAATCGTGATTTGAATTACCTCGAAGGATACGAAAAGTTGAAGTTGAGCTTATAACTTAGGGTAAGTTAAGGCTTACTTACTAAAAAGAATTTTTAGTAAAATCGATGCCTCCTATATGTTCGATGAAATGTAAAACAATACTTGTGTGAGTAAGTGCTTATTGGAGCAAGTGAATACTTCACCACATTTTTATTCGATATAGAATTAACACAAGAAAATAATGGAAATGCATGTAACATATGTTGTCTTATGTGAAGTGCTACTTGGCTAAGTTTTTTAGAAATTTATTTATGCCCACCAAGCATACATTCTACTCTCCCCAGACCCTACCATATAGGATTTCACTGGGTATGTTGTTGTATTTATGCTCACAGAGTACCACTACTTGCTATGTGCAACTTCTTACAATATTTATGCTCATTTCATATGTAGTTATTGGCGTGATCACATCCAGACTCAGGCGGGTAAGCTAACTGGTTTCTTCTTGTGTGATTGCTACGAGGGCTAGGTTTAGATACCCCAGCTCGTAGGAGTTATTGTCTGATGGGGAGATAGCCCTACATTCACATGTATTTGTTGTCAGATCTCATGTACGCCGGTCCACTATATGTAACTCTTATTCCGAAAGGCATATTTCCTAAGATAACTCAATTTTCAGTTTCAGCTTTCAGTTATCAATTTACAATATTAGTTCTCAGCTTATATCTATTTTCAGACTTCTAATGAATTATTTGTTTACTTGTAACATGTGTATTGCCTATTATGTTGCTTTACTGCTTATTGTGTTTACCCCAGAAAATCATGTAGGAGGTAATTTATGAGGCTCACAAGCTATCCTAAGACGGTTCTTAGCTGTAAGGGCCTGGTTCTATTTTCTGGGATAAAGATACAACCAACTATGTTCCAGGCACAATTAGATTTAGGCCTCAACTCAGCTTATTTCCGACATCTGCATTGGGTGTGGGATATCATTCTTTATTGTTTTATTTTAGACATTTCAATAATCCAAGACATGCCCCCGAAAACATTTATGTATTTTGTATCCTCCTAAGCTCGTAAGTTATCCTAAAGGGTATTTATGGATTTCGGTTTCAATTTTTGATATTTATTTGTAGACTTGAATGATTAACTGTTATTATCATGTTGACCTTTCTACTAAAATCCAATAATTCAGATAAGTTACCTTACAATCTGACACTGAGTTTGCTTCATGATTAGTTAGAATCGGGTGTCAATCACGTCTTGCCCCAATTTTGAGGCGTCACAATTATAGTAATTATATATTTCACTTAGTGAGTTGCATACTACTTCTGGAAAAAATAATGTTGCATCATAGTTCCAATTTTCCATTTGAACCTTTTTTGGTTATTGTCGTTCTTTCACCACCAATATATTGATGTAAGCAGCAATTTAAATATAAATATCCGATGGTAAGGACATCATCGAAATGAAAGACTTTGAGGACTAAATTAGTACAAAATTGAAACAATAGGGACCAATTTGTTATTTGCTCCTCTTTCACTAAAAGACAACCTCACTTTGGAGTTCAAATTAATAAACTTTTTATCTTTAATAAGGAAAAAAGAAAAAAAGAAAAGAGGAAAGATAATGAGGGGAAAAAAAAAGAGTAGGCCTTGTATCATTGCTTTGACTCATCATTGGGGGTCTCTTGTTCATGAAGAAGAATAAGATTATGATTACTTAAAGCGGCGAATGTGGGAGTATGTCTCCCCATGATAGAGAAGTACAATGATTTCATCTTTGTAAAATATGAAGATGAGATAATGAATAATGAACTAAAAGACTTGGGTTGTGGGAAAAATTGAATAATTCTTTGCCTTCTTTCTCTATATATTATGATAGGAGAATGATTGTACAATAGCTGGGACATCCATAAGTTATTATTTCTTGCTTGGTTTTATTATCCTTCCCTTTTCTATTTCTTTCTTTTTTAGTTTTTCACACTCCATACACTATGTTACTTTATCTCTCCTTAGCAATATAACGATCAGACTACTACGTTTACTGATTCAATGTGCATCGTCCAATGTTTTTTTTTTTTTTTTTTTTTTTTTTTGCCATATAAGGAGAGGGGGGAAAATTCACAAGGTGAAAAAACGAACTCACATTAATAAAGTAAAGTTAAATTAGCTAATCAAATGGGCAACTGGCAAAAGAGATTGTTCAGATGGTAAGCACTCCTCACCTCTAACCTGAAGAGTCGTGGGTTTGAATCACCAAGAAAGCATAAGGAGTTCCGGGGGAGGGTTTAAAAAAAACTGGGTTATCGCAATTTCCTGTGATATAGAGTATTGACTGCAAATTTTAGAGCTTGACAAATTTGGTAAGAAAAAATACATGAAAAAAAAAAAGGAAGAAGAAGTTATCGGGTTTTAAATATTAGTAAGGTCACCTAGGATTAGGACCACTGAAGATTACTACTAACCTTCTGCAAAGGAGAAAAGAAAAAAAAAACAGCATACAAAAAGTGAAGAAAAAAAAACTTATACTCCATTTCAATTTATTTGTTTTTTTTTTTTAAAGAAACATCTCTTTTCTTTTCTGGCAACGTCTTAATTCTAGCTCCTCACATGACATGTTTAAAACCATAAGATTAAAGGGCATTTTCGTATATTCTATATATTTTTGGTTTAGAACCACAAAATTTAAATGTCTTTTGTATTTTCTTAAACTCTGTTCCCAATCAAAATCAGACAAACAAATTAAAACAGATGAAGTACTTCATTCATTTCATTTTATATGAATTCTTTTTTATATTGACATGTTGCGAGATGGTTGGCACGTGTGCATTGAACACAATATTTTAGGTAAATTCTAGGTAAATTAATATTTTAAACTCTCCAGCTAAGTACTACTGAATTGAATGAATTGAAGGGAATATGTTAAAAGTGAGTTTGTTAATATAAGTATAAAGAAATTAATAATTAGGATTTAGGTTTAATTTAATCAATTTTATTTAGGTCTCTTGAATTTGTTATGGTTTATATTGAATATAACTAGAATCGATCATTTCCCATGAAATTGTGACTTAGTTTTTATTATGTTGTTAGCTATAGTATTTTGATTATATACACATATTACCCGTTAATATTGTAACTGAATTTCATCTTTAGTTGATTTGTTGAATTCGAAATTTAGGGCTACCATTAAGTCATGAATCTTGAATATAGGGTTTTAGGTTGAATGATGAAACCTTAAAAAAATAAAAATAAAATAAACAATCTTGAATCTTGAAATATAGGGTTTCAGTTTGAATGATGAAATCTAAAAATTATGCAACTTAAATTATGCTTTAGATAGTTAGAACAATTTAAATAGTAATATATATATATATTATAAGGTATGTACGAACTTTCGGAGGGTGTCCATCAGTTAATCATAGAATACAAAAAATATTTATTAATTTTTCTAATACATAATATTATCCATAAATCATAGTTGCTTTTGGGATGAAACTTGAACATTAATTTATAATCTAGTTTAGCTATAAATTTATTTGAGCTTAAGTACTATATTAATATAACATGCAATGTATACTCATAATCTATTCTATAAATTATGGATTCTTTGGGGACGGAACTTAGACATGATTTATAATCAAATTCAATTGTAATTAGTTACCCAAAATGAAGTAATTAATATGCTAATATTCATAGAAATATCTCAATCTTTTTTGTGCTTTTGTGTAAATGGATTATCATATATGAATGTACATAGAAATTATGCTAATCGTCTAGGGACAAGGGAGATTTTTGGGCAAGGCATTGATGATTTTATTAATTATGCAATGTCACCGTTTTTTATTTCAAAGAGACAATTAGGTATTTAGGTGTCCTTGTGTATGTTGCAAGCATAGAAATTTATTGAAACCGGAGAATGTTAAAACTCATCTTTGTTGTGACAAATTTAAAGACAATTATTACGTGTGGACTAATCATGTAGATATTGATGGTGATTTTGGTATATTTCAAAACTTTAATGTTGGTTAATGTAGTAGGTCGGTGGAGAATAAGGTTCATGATTCTAGACTACATGATATGGTTATTTACGTTTTTCGAATGCACTCTGGCTTTAAATCTGAAAAAAAAAATGATTAATAATCTCCCAATGAAGAAAAATATGTTTCTATAAACAATTAGAAGCTTCTGGTCGTCTACCATGTGCGGGGTGTCCACATTCTGAGTTGCCTATTGTGATTAGATGCCAAAGTGTAAAATCATATTGGGATGCTTCTCAAGAGGTTACGCACTATGTGATTGAGCTTATGAGTGAACTAGTTAGCCTGAATTGCAACTTATCTAATGATTTTAATAAGACGAAAAGATTGTTTCCAAGTTGAGCTCTTGTCTGAGAGAATTGATTGTTGTGAAAAGGTTTGCATGTTAGATTATAAGGATGATAGAGACTTTGAATGTTGTAAATTTTGTGCAAAATGGCTTATTTTAAGTGGGCTTATAGTGGGAAAAATGTGTTGTTGAGGCAGAGGTTACGCACTATGTGATTGAGCTTATGAGTGAACTAGTTAGCCTGAATTGCAACTTATCTAATGATTTTAATAAGACGAAAAGATTGTTTCCAAGTTGAGCTCTTGTCTGAGAGAATTGATTGTTGTGAAAAGGTTTGCATGTTAGATTATAAGGATGATAGAGACTTTGAATGTTGTAAATTTTGTGCAAAATGGCTTATTTTAAGTGGGCTTATAGTGGGAAAAATGTGTTGTTGAGGCAATACATTAATTACCTGTTATACCTGATTAAAGAGTTTGTAAGCATCAATGATTTTCACTCCTCATTTGAGATGGCACCATAAAAAGAGAAGGTTGTCTTATCTTATTTTGTCATCAATCAAATGGAGAAGCTTGGAAACATTTTAATAAAATATTTTCGGATTTTTCTAGTGAACTAAAGAATATTCGATTGGATTTGTGTGATGATGGATGCACATCATTTTGTCTTTTTGTTGCGCTATATTCATGATAGTTTATCTATGTTACCATATAATCTTTCGGTTGAGATGTGTATGATTTGTCATTATATATATTTTCTTAAATAGCATTACCCTAAGCCTATGTAATTCAAAAGATTTTATTCATGTATGTTTGCAATCTTTGATTGATGAGTCAAAACAAGTGTTGTATGAAGATGTTGAAATATATGCCATACCAATTGAGCAAAGAATTCAACTTTTATGCTTCTTTAGTTTGATGTGGACTATTAAACGATTCATTTTTGCGTATGGGATGTTTGTCTTCACTAGAATTTAACTTGTCTGTATTGTATGGAAAATACTAAAGCATTTAGTTTGCAACATAGATGCAAGAATTCATGATTTGATAGTAACCTTCATATCATTCCAGTGGATCATAAGTTTAGGATATGAAGAATTTACTTAGAAAGAATAAAATTGAACAAGATTAATCACCTCCAACATTGCCAGAAGAGGAATTGGGGAGAGGGTTTGAGATTTGCCTAAGGTTACATGATATTCGCCCAAAAATGTATATACTTAACCATTATTTGCCTCATATTTTAGTAATTTTATTTTTCTTTTGAGTATTAGTTATAATGAGTTGTGCTTAATATAATATTTTTACTATGTAAAAATAAAGCGGTGCAACGATAAAAAGATGTGAAGCCAAATTGAGTGAAAACTCATCACAAGTGAAGGAGTGAAAGAAGAGAATAGAAATGAAAAAAGAGAATAGAAATGAAGGAAGAAGCAGATGGACGCTATAAGGAGGTATAGTCTAGTCTAGCGTCAAATGCTGAAATTGTTGAAACAGGCGCAAGCTATAAGGAGCCTGTCACGATCCAAATCACGGTCATGATGGCACCTACACTATCCCCCCTGGTAGGCGAACCATTTCCAAAATTATTTACTTCTTTGTGAGAAATCAAGTGCGGAATTACAATATGTAAACACAATTTGATTTATTAATGAAACACAGCAAATGCGGAAAGAATACTTTTATCATAAAAATTCCACAAAACCTAGTCTTAACTTGTACAAGAGTTTCTACAAGGATTTACAAAGTTTGAAATTAAATACAAACTCCAAATGAAAATAAATATTGTCTGTAAGAAGAGAATGGCCAGAATACACAAAAAGAGACTCCAGGCTGCAGGTCCGACTAATAGCTCACTCAAATATCTCTGTGATATCCTCGGGATCTATCATGAGGTCTCGAATAAACTACCTGGAAACAACTCTACACTCCATAAAGAGTGTAACAAGAGTAGTATGAGCACAACACAAGACCCGTATGTATCATAGGCCGACAATGATTAGATAACGCATATAAATGAGCAGAAATCAACGAGTAGAACAGACAAGCAATCAAGTACAGTCACTAAATGTCACGACCCAACCAGAGGGCCATGACGGATACCCGGACCTAACCTACCGAGCACCTCTTGACATACAACTCATAACCAAATTTGGGTGGACCACAAAGATAACTCATAAATATCATAATCTGTAAGGGCATGAGTCCACATGTTAAATGCACATCTATATAATCATCATCAACTATGCCCATATGTGCAAGCCGACAAGGCTGCCAAAATGATATACAAAAATATGAACCGATGAGGTTACAGAACATCTAACTATATACATTTGTCTACGAGCCTCTACATGGAGTGCATGAAATCATAAAGATGGGACAGGACCCCACTATGCCCAAATAGGTACACAAAAGAATAATACCACTAGGCTGTAGCAAATGGAGCGCTTTTGAGAAATCGCTAATGAAGCACCTAAGGATCTGATCCGTCTCCCTGCCTACCTGCGGGCATGAACGCAGCATCCACAAGCAAAAAAGACGTCAGCACGAATAATGTACTGAGTATGTAAGGCATGAATAACAACATAATAAAAAGATATGGAAAGTAACATGAGATAAGAGAGATAACCTGGACATCTGAATGCCTCTTAAGGCGGATATCATGCATGCTTAACCTTTTAAAAAATAATTTTCATACACACACACACACACAAATATATATATATATATATATATATATATATATATATATATATATATATATATATATATATATATATATATATATATAATATATATATATATATATTGCTGTGGAACGTACAGCCCGATCCATATATCATATCATCCCGCATCCGGGGTAACATCATAATCTACCCACTGCAGTGGTGTGCACATCTACGTGCTTGCCCGACTGACTATAGCGCGGCGCGGTGTGAGAAAATACATACATATATATAAAGCATGCATGAGAGCTCAAATGAAAGCTATAAATCTATCAGAGTGACGCAAGGTCGGTAGACCTCCGATTATCATTATGGAACTATCATCATGAACATATCTCATCTTGAAAGAACAAAATCATAAGATGAGATCAACATCAATGAATAACATCAATAATCATGAAACAAGCTCAATAATATCATAAGAACATCAATAACTATAAGCTTTGGTATCTTTATAAATATACTCATCATCATCATAAAGGGCATATAACAATGCTATCATAAAAACCTTGAGAGTCATGAGCTTCTAGTATTCTCTTAGAATAAGGATATTATGGATAATGTGTGTAGGTTCACAACAAGGAATCATGCCTTAAGAAAGACAAGGTTAGCCTTAACATATCTCATCGTCTCTTAGCCTTAACATATCTCATCGTCTCCTTAACTACTCAACGCCTATCCTTCCGATCTCGTAAATCTACATTCAACACGATTCGCACTTCGGGTAAGTCATTGAAACGCTTATGTGGTAAAACTAAATTAATAAATGAGCTAACGAAAATTGGGCAGCATTTCCCCTTATATCTTCTATTTCCCCCAACTCAAAAACAACTCCCAAAACCACAATAAAAACTTCAACAATTCCATAATCTAAAGATTACATTCCAATTATACTCAATCCAATCCCAAACTTCTTTTCATAAACAATCCATGACAACAACTTCAATACAACCCCTTATACACTTGTATACCACACTTTCTCAACATCATTATTACCCCTCATAACAAGATTATACTCTTAACATGCTAACAATTATAGCTCAAGTTAATTTACAACTCAAAATTTCATCAATTCATATTTGAACTTTTCACTTTCTAAGACTTGCTAAAGCTTCAAATCAACTTAGAATAAGAGATAAGATGAAAAACATACCTTGTATTTGCAGAATTTCAAGTCACACAACTTGCTCTAAGACTTAATCCCCACAACTCCAAGTGAAAGCAAGAACAACCAACTTCCATAAATTAACTTAGGTTTCAAAGGTTGATCTTCTCTTGTTTTGATTTGGAATGATTTGGAGTATTTATGGATGTTAAGGGAAGCTTAGAGAGACATTAGGGATTTATTTTGGGTGAAAAATGAAGCCTAGGTTGTGGAAATATCTATTTATAGGCTTAGGAAAAAAAAATCAACCGACTTCCAATTTTTGGAAATTTCGGGCAAAGTACGGGTCTTTTCATCCCATACATCAAAGTATGGGTTACTGTTCGTCTCGTACATTGAGGTAATAAAAATTTCAACTTTCTGGAAATTTCAGGTAAGGTACGTCCAAAATATACGGGATGTACATTATTGTACGGGCCGTACTTCATCCCGTACTTCTCCGAATTGCAATATGTCACTTGCATTGGAAAGAAGACTAGCCGAACTTTAATTTACCTAAGTTATGGATTCCGTAACTCCTCATATTCTAAGAGATATGCCTCTCTCAAGTTGGACCAAAAATCCTGTCCAAAATTCTGCCAAGTGTTTTTTCAAATTTTCAACAAACCTAATTTCTTCAATTCGCTTGATCCCGGAACCTTTAAATACTTGTCTAACACTTATTAAAAGTGTTTTTTAACCTTATAGGGGTATCATAGCCTCTCTGGACTCATGTTAGTTTGCTTACGACGACACAAAAATTTGCGAGGTGTAACATCCTTCTCCTCTTAGAAACATTCGTCCTCGAATGTTAAACTCTTAGGAACTCCACAAAAATTTTGCTAGAGTTTCCCCTGTAAATATGCCACTACCATCCTGTCACAACAATCCAGAACATACAATGCCTCACAGGGATACAACAACAATAACAATAATGGCCACACACAACCAAGAAATCATCAAAAGAAAGCATTACGCACCTGAAGGCAATGGTGGCTCTGTCTGAACCTCCCCTGGGAGTGGAAACAAATATGGATACCTGAACTTCATATCTTCCTCAGCTTCCCAAGTCATTTCTTCCCTATTATTGTTTCTCCATGGAACTTTAACTTAAACTATATCTTTAGTTCTTAGCCTCCGAACTTGTCTATCTAGGATTTCAATGGGAACTTCTTCGTAGGATAATTGCTCGGTGACCTGGACATCATCCACATGTACAATTCTGGAAGGGTCTCCAATGCACTTGCAAAGCATTGATACATGGAAAACCGGATGAACTGAATCCAAGTCCGAGGGTAGATCTAACTTATAAGCCACCTGGCCTACCTTGTGTACAATCTTGTAAGGCCCAACATACCGAGGACTAAGCTTACCCTTTTTACCAAATCTCATGACGCCCTTTATCAGCAACACCTTCAAGAATACCCAGTCATTAACTTGAAATTCTAAGTCTCGTCAGTGATTATCTGCATAAGACTTTTGTCGACTTTGAGCTGTCAATAATCGGTCTTGAATAAGCTTAAATTTCTCCACTGCTTGCTGGATCAAATCTAGACCTACTAACTTTGTCTCCCTTACTTCAAACCATCCAATTGGTGATATACATTTTCGCCCATATAGAGCTTCATACGGGGCCATCTAAATACTGGAATGATAACTATTATTATAAACGAACTCGATAAGCAGTAAGTGATCATCCCAACTACCTCCAAAATCTGACACACATTCCCGTAGCATATCTTCGAGTGTCTGAATAGTACGTTCAGCTTGCCCATCAGTCTGGGGATGAAATGTTGTGCTGAGACTCATCTGAGACCCTAAACCATTTTGGAAAGACTTTTAGAAATTAGATACAAATTGTGCGCCTCTATCCGAGATAATGGATACTGGAACACCATGGAGCCGTACTATTTTCTTGATATAAAGATTTGCATAATCTTCAGCTGAGTATGTAGTTCTAACAGGCAGGAAATGAGCTGACTTTGTGAGTCTATCCACAATTACCCATATAGAATCATACTTATGCTGAATACGAGGCAAGACTGTAATGAAATCCATATTAATTACTTCTCACTTCCAAGTCAGAATTTCCATAGCTTGCAATAATCCACCGGGTTTCTGATGCTCAATCTTTACCTACTGACAGTTAGGACATTAAACCATGAACTCTGCTATATCTTTCTTCATTCCATCCCACCAATAAATTGATTTAACATCATGATACATCTTTGTCGCTCCCGGATGAATAGAATAACTGGAACAATGGGCCTATTCCAAAATCTGGTGACACAACCATGCAACATTAGGAACACATAATCTGCCTCGGTACCTGAGAAATCCATCTACAGAAATCTCAAATGGTGACTTTTTCATCTAGGGAAGTGTGTCTCTGTATTGAATAAATATGGGATCCTCATATTGACGCTCTTTCACCTTCACTACTATAGATGAAACAGCTGAATTCTGGATAGTAACTCCCGTATTGCCCGAGTCCATTAACCGAACTCCCAAACTAGCTAACTATTGAAGCTCACGAGCTAGCTACCTTTTCCCCAGTTGACATAAGCTACCCATAGATCTACGGCTGAGAGCATCGGCTACAACGTTCGCCTTCCCTGGATGATATAAGATGCTGACATCATAATCCTTCAATAGCTCCAACCATCACCTTAGCCGCAAATTTAATTCTTTTTGCCTGAAAATATACTGGAGGCTCTTATGGTATCTATAGATATAAACATGAACACCATACAAATAATGCCTCCACATTTTCAATGCATGAATCACCGCAACCAACTCTAGATTATGGGTTGGATAATTCTGCTCATGTTTCCGCAACTGCCTCGAAGCATAATCAATAACTTTACCGTGCTGCATCAACACACAAACTAACCCCACGCCTGAGGCATCACAATAAATAACATAGCCCTCCGACCCTTCTAGAAGTCACAGAATCGGGGACGAAGTCAATCTATTTTTCAACACCAGAAAATTGCGCTCACAAGCATCCGTCCATTGAAATTTAGCTGATTTCTGAGTCAGCTTCTTCAGTGGTGCAGAAATAGAAGAAAAGCCTTCTACAAATCTTCTGGAATAACCGGCTAACCCCAGAAAACTACTAACTTCGATAGGTGTGGTAGGTCTCGGCCAAGTCTTTACAGCTTCAATCTTCTGAGTATCCACTCAAATACCATCAGCTGAAATAATATGCCCCAGAAAAGTTATAAAAGTCAACTAGAACACATATTTTGAGAACTTGCATATAACTTCCGAGCCTGAAGAACTCTAAGGACAACACATAAATGATCCGTATGCTTCATCTCAGGTCGAGAATACACGTGGATGTCATCGATGAACATAATCAAAATTGAATTTTGGAAAGGCCTAAATACTCTATTCATCAAATCCATGAGTACCGTCAGTGCATTAGTCAACTCAAACGACATTACCCGAAACTCGAAATGACCATATCTGGTTCTGAAAGTCGTCTTTGGAATGTCTTTCTCCCTAACTCTCACCTAGTGATACCTGGATGTTAAATCTATCTTTAAGAACCATTTGGCACCCTGCAACTGATCAAATACGTCATCAATCCTTGGAAGTGGATACGTACTCTTTATTATCACCTTATTCAGTTGCATGTAATCGATACACATCCGTAACGAACTATCTTTCTTTCTTACAAACAACATAGGTGCTCCCCACGGTGACGAACTAGGCATAATAAAGCCTTTCTCAAGCAAATCCTTTAGTTGCTCCTTCAACTCCCTCAATTCAGCAAGTGCCATTATATAAGGAGGAATGGATATTGGCTTGGTATCCAGTAAAATATCAATGGAAAAATCAACCTTTCGTTATGGCGGAAGGCCTAGAAGCTTGTCCGGGAATACATCCAGAAATTCATTAATTACTGGGACAGACTGAAGAGTCGGCGACTTTGCTTCCGTATCTTGAACCCGGACCAAATGATAGATACATCCTTTAGCAATCATCTTCATTGCCTTGAGATAAGAAATAAACTTACCTCTTGGAGATGTTGTACTACCCTTTCATTTTAAAACTGGTTCTCTTGGAAACTGGAAATGAACCATTTTTGCTCTACAATCAACATTGGCATAACAGAAAGCCAACCAATACATACCCATAATAACATCAAAATCCACCATATTTAGCTCAATCAAATCAGCCATAGTACGACGATCAAAGACTATAACCACACAATCCCTATATACTTGTCTAGCTATCACTGGGTCACCAACGGGTGTAGACACTTTGAAAGGTTTAATCGACTCGGGTTCAACCCAATCCGACCAGCAATATAAGGAGTAATAGATGACAATGTAGAACCTAGGTCAATCAACGCATATACATCGTGTGAAGATACTGACAATATACCTATAACAACTTCAAGTGAAGACTCGAGATCCTGTCGCCCAGCTAATGTATAGATGCGGTTCTGAGGATCGCTCAAACCAAATACTCTCCCTTTACCTTTACCATGGCCTGCTGGTGCCTGTGAGCTTTGACCCAAGAGGCATACAGATGATGACGAACCTGCTACTGATGTGGGCTGAACCATACTTCTACCACCTTGAAATGGACACTCACGCATAATATGGCTTGGCTGGCCGCAGGCATAACAAACATCTGAACCTGATGGGCACTGTCCCTAATGTAGCTTACCATACTGAGTACATCATGGTAAAGATGGTCTCATTTGACTGGAACCACTCCTGATCTGAAAACTAAAAGCTCTGGAACTCTGAGCTGGCCTAAAACGAGCTAGTCTATCAAACCTAGGTCCAGGAAACTGTGGGGTGCACTAGCTGCTGAATGAGCTGAGCGCCTAGAGAATTGCTGCCTTGGGCTACCTCTGAACTCACTGTCGAACCTTGAAGACCTGGACCTCTTACTCTGACCCCTATCACCATGGCCCGCACCCTGCCCCTGGGCCTGAGCGACTAATAACTGGGTCAACAACTGAATGTCCCCTCTCACCTCTTGGCCTGAGGCATCCGGTGGAGGAACTGGGGGTGCTGGAGCTAGAGCTGAGGCTCCTCCATACTCCTCTGGAGCGGGCGGAGTGTGAGAGGACCAAGATGGAACCTTATTCTGAGACTCGCCCTCCTCCACATCTGTAGGTGGTACTCGCCCAGTTCTCCTATCGGTCACTGACTTGCCCTTCCGGGCTGCTGTAGCTTTTCTCTTCACAAGAGTCGCTGAAATCATAACACACAGTCAAGAAGAAAGAATCCTTATAACATGGCTCTATCGCATGATTTAAGATAAGAAAGAAAGGTCAATCATTCCTGAATACCCCGTAACCTCCTGTTTATATGTGTGGCGCGCTTCGCATCCATAAATAAGACTCTACTGCACACGGCTCGTAGACACACCCTAGGACGAACTGCTCTGATACCACTTTTGTCAAGACCCAACCAGAGGGCCATGGCGGGTACCTGGACCTAACCTACCGAGCCCCTCTTGACATATAACTCGTAACCAAATCTGGGTGGACCACAAAGATAACTCATAAATATCATAATCTATAAGGGCATGAGTCCACACGTTAAATGCACATCTATATGATCATCATCAATGATGCCCATATGCGCAAGCCGACAAGGCTGCCAAAATGATATACAAAAATATGAACCGATGAGGTTACAGAACATCTAACTATATACATTTGTCTATGAGCCTCTACATGGAGTGCATGAAATCACAAAGACGGGACAGGACCCTGCTATGCCTAAATAGGTACACAAAAGAATAATACTACTAGGTTACAACTTCTGTTACGCCTCTTGTTTTTATCGTAATAAAGCCCATGGTTTCCTAATTTGGTATGCCCTTAGAATGGAGACCCGTACCCAGCTTTGAGATATCAAGTGTCTTACCCCGTGTACCGAAGTACAAGCATGTGTTCTTTGCAATTCGATAGGATTAGAAGCTAAACAAACCAAATCGCCGCGAGCCGGAAAGACTCAGAGAACTGGCAAGAAACCAGTCCCCTTTGACGGACCGTCGACATGTCGATGGCGGCGTCAAGCCACGCTGTCGACATGTCGACGGTGGCATCAACCCACGCCGTTGACAAGCCGCCATCTCTGAATCTCCAGTGGCTGATTGATGGTGCAAGTCGGCGGACCGTCGACGTGTTGACGGGCCGTCCACCCGCTTGTCGAACCGCACCACTGGAACCCTTTTGTTCTACTTCTATATAAATGTCCCTCATATTTTATCCTCATTATTTTCATCCTCCAAAATTGAGAAAACCCTAATATATTTACCCTCAACATTTCCATCAAATTAGAGGAGTTTTAGTAAGATCCAAACCCGTAAAAAGCCCGAGCTAGTGAAGAAGAAGGTTGCTCCTAGGGTTTCATTGAAGTTGTGTAGCTTGGAAGTTTGAGTTGGAGTTTATTCTTGGCATTCTAGTCTCTTCAAGGTACGTATATGATTCCTACCTTTGTGTTTCAGTTTATTATCAAGAGTTTTGTCGATTTTAAGTAAAAGAAATATAGTTAAGGAAGTGGTAAGTTGGATAAGGGTAAAGTTAGGGTTGAGAGCCATCTTGAGGAGTGGTTTGGGAATATTTGATTATATTTTGATATGTGAGTATTGATATTGTTGTTGATTGGTGTTTGGGTTGAATTGGAAGTGGAGGAATTGTTAACTCTACAAAGGAATTGCTGTTACACGTTGGAAAAATCCCCGTTAATGTACAGTGAATAGGCTAGCGAGGAACACGAGGTATACGATTATTTGGGTAAGTAAGAAATAACATTTTATGATCTTAATCAATATTGAAAGACATTTGACTAAAAGGAAGAAGTTTGGCAAAGAAAGTAAAGGATATGTTATGTGTCGGGTAGGAATCATGGACGACAAGTTAACGATGGCATAATGATGTCTTGGAGATGAGTGATAACTTCCCTTAGATTGGTATTGAGGTGTTAAACAAGTTTCAAGAAGGTTCCATAAGGATTGGAGATCAAACGAATCGACGAGAACGAAATCGGAACAACTGGGCACTATACGGCCCAACATACGGACCGTATAAAATATACTGGCCGTATGTTAGGCCGTATATTTAGCCAAGAGGAGAACCACCTACTGGACCAAACATACGGCTACACATACGGCCCGTATAAAATGTACGGACCGTATGTTGGTCCGTATAACTTGGTCGGGACAGGTTTCAACATTTAAAATAAGGGACCCTTTCTCATTTCATTTCATTTCATCTCACTCCTCCACAAGTCAAGAAACCTTTAGAACCTTCTCCAAAATTAATCCACAAGAATTCAAGGGAAAACCAAGATCAACTACACCAAATCCATGAAAACAAGTGTGTGAAGCCTAGCAAAAGCTCATCTACACAAAGAAAACTCAAAGGAAGTGAGTTAGGGTTTTGGTGCAAGAAGAGAAGTTCCACTCAAGGGTTGTTCATCAATAATATAAGGTAAGTTTTATGACCATACCATGTTGTTTAAGGTATTGGAAGGCTAAGACACTTGAATTGTAGAAAGATATAGGAGATGGGTCATGAAAGAGTGAATAATGTCATTGTTGAACAATAGTTTGGATTGGATGACTAATATTGGTATGTTGTGATTGTAAATATGTTATGAATGACATTTAGACCATGGAATAAGTATTATATATGAGAAATCGTGATAGGGAGTTATAACCATAATTGTGGAGAAATTGAAGGGAAATGGTGAATTGTGGTAAATGTAGATAAATGATGATTGTTGTGTGCGATGTTGTGAATGTTGCTATGAACGTTTGGGAGTTGATATACTATATGAGGAAAGTTGTATAAACAAATGAGATGCCGCCCAAATTTTCCTAGAAATAGTAAGCACGTTTAAGTAATCGATTGACTAACGTTCGTACGACTTCTCTTGAAGGTAGGAACACGAATATTGAAGGGGAACGATCAAGCGGTGGAATAGCTACAGGAAAAGGTATGTAAGGCTAGTCCCTTCTTTATAAGGCATGAATCCTATAGTATGATGTCCCCTCCTTCTTCATGATTTTCCTACGTATCAAAAGCTATGAGTCTACGATTATAAAGAGTATCACAAGACAAAGAAAAGAGACATGTATGAGCATGACGATATTGATGATGAATCTAAGTCTAGGAGTCCTAAAGCTCATGAACGACATTCCTACGAAGATGGCAATCCTTATACGATTCCTATGATATTATTTCTCTACCTCTCCCTGACTTTCTTATATTCCGGAACTGCAAGTCAACATTGATAGAGATCTTTTTATGAGATAAAGATGAGGAATGCGTTATGAATATGATAATGAAAATGATAAGCTTAAGTCTAAAGATTCTAGAGTTCATGGTATAATGTTCCTACTAAGCTTACGACAATAACTATAATCTATTGGTGTTACTTGTTGTATACAGTCACCTTATGTACTAATTCCTTCAAGGTGAGGCGGAATACCTATGAATGCTCCATAATGTAATCGGGGGTTCTCGACCTTATGTCACCTCGACATTGTTATAGATTGTCCATAAGCCTTATTGCACGTCTTATGACCAATGTTCCGCAAAGTTGCGAGTCTATGTCCATAGAGAATTTCATATGAGATAAAGGTAAGAGATATCTATATAAATGGTAGTGGTGATGTTGAGCTTAAGCCTAGAGATTATAAAGTCTATCCTACGATATTCATATGAAGTCCATGCTACGAATATGATGTGATTTTCATAGATTGTCTTTAAATTTAAATGTATGCATTAATGAAAGGTTATGATATGCTTATAAGACGTATGTGATGACAATGATGATGATGAGATATACTGATCCTTGTTATGATGTATGTGATATGGTCGAGCCACTACGTGGCCGAATACCGAAGATAGGTATGTGATACTGTCGAGCCACTATGTGGCCGAATACGGATATTGTCGAGCCCTACGTGGCCGAATACGGATAATGTTTTATGTGTATGAGCAGATACGGTACTACGATGATGAATTATATGACATGATGATGTATACGCTATGATGATTCATGTATGACGATTATATATATATGATATATGTATGAAATGTATTCATCCTTAAGGGCCGCGCAGGTTTTGCCTTCACCTTATGACTTATGATTTCTCTATCATGTTTATTTCATTCATGCCTTACATACTCAGTACAATATTCGTATTGGCGTCCGTTTTCTTTGGACGCTGTGTTCATGCCCACAGGTAGACAGGGAGACGGTGCAGACCTTTAGGAGCTATCAGCAGATATGCAGGAGCACTCTATTATTCCGGAGGTGCTAATCGGGTTTACACTTTTGTGTATATATCTATATATATGTATATGTATATGTATTTTGGGCACGACGGGGTCTTGTGCCGTCCATATGTCTAGAACTCTAGTAGAGGCTTGTAGATACGTATGTGTGGGTAGTATGGTCTCACGATGCTATTATGGTGTATATGTTATTATTTTGATAGCCGAAGGGCGTATGTATATAAAAATCAATTATGTTTCAAAATGAAAGATGATTTTCTTATAATTGAGTATAAATTTGATAAAAGAGCATTATATGAGTATGATGAGTAATAGAACGAGCGGTGTTCAGTGGTTAGCCCCGGGTACCCGTCGCGGCCCTAGTCGGGTCGTGACAGATGCTGCCTGAGTTTCGTTAAGTTATAAACTAGATTAAGGTTGGTATATGAATACGTTCTAGTCTAATAATTGATACTTGGTCTTGTAGGTAGATTTGTCAAGCTCAGGATATTAGCATAGTTAGATTGAGAAGCGAATAAGGTATGTTAAGGCTGACTTTTCTTTCATTTTTGGCATGATCTTATAATACGACCCAACAAGCGAGTAAACGAGTTTCCATATTACTATACTCTTAGAAGCATTATGAGTACTTCAGTCTTTGATGTTCCTATACCCTGTTTATGATTGTTCCTTCTGTTCATGGGTCTTGAGATTTTTTATATTGATGATATTAGCTCAAAGATGTCCATCGGAGGTAGTACGACCTTATGTCACTTCAAGAGTTTTATGTATTCAGTTGATTAATGCATTACATTCATATATATATATATATATGCACATTGACCTATGATCAGAAGGCGTTATATACGCGAATATTATATGTATATATGGGATATGAGGGGAATAAGGGATAGGCGTTACAGACGCATTATCACCTGATCAGATGGTGCACAATGATGATGATATTGATGATGGCCGCAACGAGGACGGGGGGATATGAGATATGGATCGGGCTGATCGTTCCTCAGCACTATGACCTACATGTATATACATGATTTTCATAGAGAGCATGCATATCATACGCCCTCAGAGGCATTTTTCAGTTTTACGAATTTATACAGATATTTTCAGATGTTCAAATGTGCAGATGTATTCAGATAGACAGCTTGGCCTTTGAGTTTCAGATTTATTTCGTGACTCTTATGTATATGTTACTCTTATGCCTTACATACTCAGCACATTACCCATATTAACTCCCCTATTGCTCGGGGGATGCGTTCATGCCCGCAGGTTCAGATAGGCAGATAGGCGGTCCAGCTCAGTAGGACTTTTATCCAGCGGTGGTTGGTGCGCTCCAATTGATCCGGAGCTGCAGTTTATTTTGGTATGCCATTTTGAGATGTATATGAATATATGGGTATGGAGGGGCCCTGTCCCGTCCTTTCTACAGTTTTCTATTTCCCTGGAGGTCTGTAGACAGTTGGAGATAGTTGGTATGTGATGTAGCCTTGTCAGCCCCCATTCTTTTGTGTACAATATATGTAGCAGCCTAGTCGGCTTGCACCGTTCTTTTAGTTCATATATATATCCTGATGGTACCAAGTTCGTGATATTATCCTCTCTTGAGTTAGTATAGTTCATATTGAGTTATTTATGGGCCCTTGCTATTCAGTGTTATCCAAGTACAAGTATAGCGGTGTTTGGTCACTAGAGATCAGGCACTCGTTGCGACTCACCGGCGTGGGTCGTGACAACTCCGAAGCAAAAGGAGCTCTCCTGAGAAATCACTGATGAAGCACCTAAGGATCTGATTCGTCTCCCTGCCTACCTGCGGGCATGAACGCAGCGTCCACAAGCAAAAAAGATGTCAGTACGAATAATGTACTAAGTATGTAAGGCATGAATAATAACATAATAAAAAGATACGGAAAGTGACATGGATAAGAGAGATAACCTGTACATTTGAATGCCTCTTAAGGTGGATAGCATGCATGCTTATCCTTTTAAAAAACATTTTTTTATACACACACAAACACACACACACACTATATATATATTGCAGCGGGACGTGCAGCCCGATCCATTTATCATATCATTCCGCGTCCGGGGTAACATCATTATCTGCCCACTGCAATGGTGTGCACATCTACGTGCCTGCCCGACCGACTATAGTGCGGCGCAGTGTGAGAAAATACATACATATATATAAAGCATGCATGAGAGCCAAAATGAAAACTATAAATCTATCGAATTGACGCAAGGTCGGTAGACCTCCAATTATCATTATGGAACTATCATCATGAACATATCTCACCTTGAAAGAACAAAATTGTAAAATGAGATCAACATCAATGAATAACATCAATAATCTTAAAACAAGCTCAATAATATCATAAGAACATCAAGAACTATAAGCTTTGGTATCTTTAGAAATATACCCATCATCATCATAAAGGGCATTTAACAATGATATCATAAAAACCTTGAGAGTTATGAGCTTCTAGTATTCTTTTCGAATAAGGATATTATGGATAATGTGTGTAGGTTCACAACAAGGAATCATTCCTTAAGAAAGAAAAAGTTAGCCTTAACATACCTCGTCGTCTCCTTAATTACTCAACGCCTATCCTTCCGAGCTCGTAAATTTACATTCAAGATGGTTCGCACTTCGGGTAAGTCATTGAAACGCTTATGTGGTCAAACTAAATTAATAAATGAGCTAATGAAAATTGAGCAGCATTTCCCCTTATATCTTCTATTTCCTCCAACTCAAAAAAAACTCCCAAAACCAAAATGAAAACTTCAACAATTACATAATCTAAAGATTACATTCCAATTAAACTCAATCCAATCCCAAACTTCTTTTCATAAACAATCCATGACGACAACTTCAATACAACCCCTTATACACTTGTATACCACACTTCCTCAACATAATTATTACCCTTTGTAACAATATTATACTCTTAACATGCTAACAATTATAGCTCAAGTTAATTTACAACTCAAATATTTCATCAATTCATATTTGAACTTTTCCCCATAACTCTTTTCACTTTCTAAGACTTGCTAAAGCTTCAAATAAACTTAACATAAGAGATAAGATGAAGAACATATCTTGTATTTGAAGAATTTCAACTCACACAACTTTCTCCAAGACTTAATCCCCACAACTCCAAGTGAAAGCAAGAACATCCAACTTCCATAAATTAACTATGATTTCTAGGTTAATCTTCTCTTGTTTTGATTTGGAATGATTTAGAGTGTTTATGGTTGTTAAGGGAAGCTTAGAGAGACATTAGGGATTTATTTTGGGTGGAAAATGAAGCTTAGGTCGTGGAAATATCTGTTTATAGGCTTAGGATAAAAAATTCCACCGACTTGTAATTTCTGGAAATTTCAGGCAAAGTACGGGTTACTGTTCACCCCATACTTCAAAGTATAGGTTACTGTTCATCCCGTACTTGGAGGTAATTTTTGTTATCAACTTTCTGGAAATTTTAGGTAAGGTACGTCCAAAATGTACGGACGTACATTTTTGTATGGGCTGTACTTCATCTCATACTTCTCAGAATTGTGATTTATCAGTTGCAATTGAAAGAAGACTCGCCGAACTTCAAGTTACATATGTTAAGGATTCCGTAACTCATCATATTCTAGGAGATATGCCTCTCTCATGTTGGACCAAAAATCCTATCCAAAATTCTGCCAAGGTTTTTTTTTCAAATTTTCAACAAACATAATTTCTTCGATTCGCTTGATCCCCGAACCTTTAATTACTTGTCTAACACTTATTTCCTTAACCTTATAGGGGTATCATAGCCTCTCTGGACTCACGTTAGTTTGCTTACGACGACACAAATATTTACGAGGTGTTACACTAAACATGTTCGGATAACGTTTCACAACAACGATTGGCACAATAAGTCTAAATATTCTCCAGTCATAGCCCAGGTTAAAGCTTCTAACACACAAGTCCGCCAAGTTTCTAAGTAATCACTTAGAAAACAGGCAACAACTCAAGTGAATCACCAACAAGAATCCAATGAGGTAATGTGCGATACAATGATATGAAGTATAGTACAAATGGGATGCAATTATATGAAATGCCCCCCAACTCCCAGGTCTCCTCTATGTACCGTACACATATGCTAAGGCCGATTCCTTATAGACATGACCCATGGGGAACTCGCGAATTCCATGTACCCCTCGTTCCGGCAAATGTCCTCGAACACGAGCACTCTCTCACTCTGGTAATTGACCTCGGATCACGACCACACATTCTGCTTGAGTAAAGACCTCAGATCACGGACTCTCATCTCTCTTTTACGCTCTCCTGTAAAGACCTCGGAGGCTATACTCTCTCATCTATCATCATTTCCAGTTCCATAATATCAAATCACATATGCAATATGGAATATATGGCATGTATAGAAATCAATCTCAACAACACCACACATAGTGGGACCAACAGTTACATTACCCTGTAATGCACATCATAATTCATTATCTTTCAATAACCTTCCTTTCCAGATGATAAGTGGGATGTCAAGAAACAGAAGAGTACAGTCAATTCACAATTAGAATTGGTTGGAAACTTGATTTTATCTGTTTGGGGATTGACTTGGAAAATTAGACTTCTGCTAGGAATTCTGAGGCTACGGGTGAGTTCATAGGGCATTTTTGTGCATATCCGATTTGTGTCCAGGAGGGCTTCGAGATTGACTTGTGAAAAACTAAAATTTTTGGTTACTGGTGTTCTCTCCATAGCGAGCCCATACCCCCATAGCGGGACTGGCATAGCGGAGCTTGGCCCACCATGGCGAGGACTTGCAATTAATGAAATTCCATCACGGCAGATGGCTTGACCGCTAGGGCAGGACCGCCATGGCGATCCTTGGGAGCGCCATGAAAGATCGACGGGACCAGTCCACTATTTTTAATGCCTAAGTTTGAATCATTATTCCAAAGCTTCTAAAACCTAATTTTTAAGAGCTTCGGGAGGTGAATATTGAAGAAAATTTGTGGTATCATCTTTGGGGGTAAGTTCCAACCCATTATCTTATTTATTTACCTTTCTTCTTTGTGTTTTCTGGTGGTTTAAGGTCCTAGAGTAGTGGGTGATGAGACCTAGGCTCCTAAGCATGAAACCCTTAGTATAAATTGATTGTTGTTGATTAACCTATTGTTTATATGATCTAGAAGTGTAGATTAACACATTCTAGGGTTGATTGCTTGATACCCCAAGAATCTAATTATGAGACTTAGGGTTTCACCCAAATTTAGGGTCTTTTGACTAATTAATGAAATTGAAGGGTCTAAGGTAATTAGAAACCCATGAATGAATGATTGTTGGGACTATGGGTAAGATAATTTCACCCTTAATTTCCTGTTTTGCCCTCGTGACTCGATAGGGTATTTTGAGTAATCATTCCCGAATCGATTTCTCGTTTGATTAGTTGGTTGTCATGGTCATTACTTACTTGTGATGTTATTTACTAGACTACCGTCATTCTGAGGCGCTTCAAAAACAAAAGGCTCGTGTGGAGTAGTTCGTGGCTCCTGTTCTTCTTTCGAGGTAGATTTCGGCTTACCTTAGTTAGACTTTACTTAGCGAAACGTATATATTGTGTAGAAGTGATGGGAGAAAGCATGATTAGGTCTTCGAACATGATATATGGTTGGACATTGCCTAGGTTGGTATGACTTCTGACTATGTGGGCTTGTCGCCGTTATTTACACATTGTGATGGTGTGTTTGTATTTGTATTGTAGTGATTTGGGATGGTATTCTATTCGGTTGGTTGATTGTGGCTTGTTGGCTTTTTATTGTGATTAGACTTGTTGGCTTAATTACTGTGTTGTGATACGTGTTGCACTCATTTCTCTCTTGTTGTGTCATTTATCATCGGAGAAAGGAAGGATAATGAGATTAGGCCTGAATCATGTTGTATAATTATGATGATGTCATGCATGGCATACATTCTCATTTTACATGTATATTGATATCGAATTATGAATTGTACTAATGATGATACATGAAAAAATGGAGCACTTTGTCACAAAGTGCTGACACAAGACTCAATTGTGAGGTGTACTAGTTATATTTGGAAGTAAAAGGTGTCATAGACTCTTTATGTTGATTGAGAAGGTTTGTATGATTCATACCATGGTTGGGGTTATTTATCTAAGTCCTGATATGGCTTATGGCATTGTGATTCATACTTTCATTGATTTATCATGCTCACTTTTGAGTTGGTGTTTCATATTGGGGTTCTAGACTTGAACTATATTTGGAATACTCATCTTGCATACAGTATATGTATATAAGGCACATTTTCAATGGGTAAAGACGTGGCCTATCTTGTGATATATATATATATATATATATAGAGAGAGAGAGAGCACATTTGACAGGGGGTGAGTATGTGGCCTATTTGTGAACTCGTGATCCAAGGTATATTCCGGAGCGAGGGGTACATGGACTTCGCGAGCCCTCCATGGGTCATGACTATTGAGCGAATAATTCCTTTAGCATGTTTGTACAGGTTTGAGGTATTTGACCAATGCATTGCATTGCACAACATCGCATTTTATTCTGCATCATCATATGGCTCTTCACGTATGATTTGGTGTAGTCTGTTTGTCACGACCCAAACCGGAGGGCCGCGACTGACACCCAGGATCCTACTCGGCTGAGTGCCACACTACCATTTTATTCATAAGTCAAAATCTTATGTGAACCTTTAAATTATGTAATGACGCTTCCGTCATGTAAAACATGAAAAAACCTTTTTTGATAAAACTCTTTCGTCAAGTCAGGGACTTCTCCCTTATCGTTAATTCAAAGAAAACCTTTGGTCACAATAAAATCTTTAAAATAACGCATATGAACACGTCGACCTACATGGCCTCTTTACACAACTGTCGACATCACGACGCACTATCCACAGGACACTGTCTGCAAAAGTCTCTAACATACACGAGATAACATAACATAAGTACTCTGACTCGGCAACACTCCGAACTGAGATGGAGCTAACCAATCCAGCTGATAGCCTGGGAACATCCTATAGCCAAAGTCTTCTACTCATCTATATACACTTGCGTGGCATGAAACACAGCGCCCCCAGGCAAAGGGACGTCAGTACGAATAATGTACCGAGTATGTAAGGCAGAACTAAAACAATATATCTCGACTTGGATGATAAAAGAGTAACAGACTGAATTTGTACCTGTAACCAACTCTGATAAACAAGTATGTGCATATGAACTTTTGATGCAGCATAAGTGTGTATGTGTGTGTGTGTGTGTGTGTATATATATATGCCTTCATCTTGCTCGCAGTCCCTTCGGGCATAATAGCATAATGGCCCCTTCGGGCATCATAATCATCGTATACCAGCTTATCAGGTGGTTTGCGTATATAACGCCTTATCCCTTTTCCCCATCCCTATGAAATGATGTCGTGCATGAATGTAAATATGCAAATGCATGAAAATCTCTGAAAACCATCAAAAGACTCCCTTCAGAGAAACTTTTAGTTCAAAATGGGAACTTCTTCCCTTTTCATAAAAATGGGAACTTCTTCCCCTTTTCATTTGTCTCCTTCGAGACTTAAAAATCAAATGTAAAATGCATAGGAAAGAGAAAACCTTATGAACGTCCCCTTCGGGAATTAGGCAACATTATGGAATCGTCTAACTTATGGATGCCCCTTCGGGACATAAGAAGTCAAGGAACTCAGGATATCCTATATCTAGGAGTGGATTCATTATGGATATCATTACGCTTCGCACTTGTCATAGATCATGCCAAAAAGAAGGAGCATAATCTCATCATCACACCAAAAACATTAGATACCATTTCTATACATGTAAATCAGCCCAGCCACACGGCCACAACATGCTCAAAACAGTCCATAAACACAACAACTACAACACAACACTTTATGACCTTTTCTCCATTCACTTTTAAAACTTGCTAAACCTTCAAATCAATTCAAAATAAGAGATAGGATGAAGAACATACCATATAATTGAATAAATTCAGCCACACCAACTTTCTTCAAGACCAAACTTGCCACAACATCAAGTAGAAGCAAGAACAATCACCTTTCACGGACTAGTTTGGTGTAATCTTGTTAAATTCTTGATTTAATGGGCTATAAATGTTTGGGGGTTGTGTTGGGAAGTTTCTAGGACTATTGAGAATGTAAAATGCTGAAAAAATAGAGTTAATGAGGTATTTATACCCCTCATAAGTCGGTTCCACCGACCTTCTCAAGTGGGACCCGTGGAAGCCATTTGGCAGCTTGGAGCCTTTATCTTAAAATGACCATAACTCTTGATCCCGATATCGTATGAGGGTCTACGACCTATGGTTGGAAAGCTCTTTCAATTATCTACAACTTTCATTTTTGGTGTGTTCCAAATTCCAAACTTATAATAGTGTTTTGGCCCTCCAAGTCAAATCATCCGAAAACGTATCCTTAGATTATCCCTTTGGAAGGCTTATGCCCATATTTGGCTTAAGGGTCCTTCTTAAGACTTGCTTAACTTCTCATGTACTACTCATATCACTTTTCATATGTCCTTTATAAAACATCGACATATGAGCCCCACCTTAACTTACAGTTACGAGGGCTATTCATCAAGTAACGTGTTAATTGATTTACTCCATACGGTCTCCAAATGTCATATATATATATATATATATTCTTATACTCAGATCATATAACTTTTCTCTCCCTTGAGCTCATACTAAGCCGTCTACACTCTTGGTAACGCGAAATTTTTCCGGGGTGTAACATCCCTCCCCCCTTAGAAACATTCGTCCTCGAATGTTTAAACTAGTCTTGTACTCTGTCCTTGATCCCATTCTCTGGTACATCCCCTTATCGAATCATTCTTCCCGTTAACATATCACATTTAATCGTACCATCCCCATAGCAGGTCTCTGTTGGTTATTTACTCGCTCTTTCCTACGCTTACTTCTGTCCTTCCTGAAATCTTGTCGTCCATTCCCCGACTTTTAAAATGTTTAAATCCGCTCATGCCTTTCATGTCCTTCTACATAATTTAATAACATCATAGGTTTACAAAACTTTATCTACTGTCGTAGCTAATCTTTTTGCTCTTGAAACTCATAAGTCGGAAAACATGCTTCTGAAGAAATCACTAACATACCTGGATACCGAACCACGGTGCTTCTGGCCTTTTAACCGAGGTCTGAACCAATTATGACCTAATGTACTCCAATAGCTCATATCTTCCTCATTTTTACCTTACTGACCTTTAAATCTCATAACTTGCCTCTTGATACTCTCATAACCCTCGCTCTGCAATTGTGTTAACTCTTTAACTAGTCGTAGCTCTGGTCAACGTAATCATCTCTACATCAATGGCAAACATAAGTTCTGACTATACTTCGTTTTACTGACAACTCCCGATCCGTAGGAACTAAGTAACCCCAATTCACTAATCTAACTTATATAAAATCATCTTAATATCTCCAGTATCCTAAAGTATAACAGGAATAGCCCATATCTTTATGACATTCGTTAACTCAACCTTAACATATAATCAATTCCATAATCCTTTTTATAAATCATTCCTTTTGAATTTGTCATGAAAACCTTCTCTTTATATAAAGCCACAACAAAACTCATTTGTTGACTTTCCTTGAATCCCCCAATAGACCTTGTTCCTAAAAAACCTCGAATGCAACCCATTTTAATCCTTCAGACTACTAATCATCTTCCTCATAAACCATTCTTCATGCACACCAAGACCATCTTAAAACTTCCTTGCATTCCCTTCTATTTTCTTGTCATATCCTTTCCGTTTAGGAAGCATTAAGTTCCTCACTAAAATATCGTTTAATTTATTTTCTTCCTTACGAGTTATTGTTAGTCCTTGTGCTCGTACTCGAACTTACTTGCTTCCCCCTTTAAAGGTTTTACCTTATGGTGTTGTATTCCATTTCCATTCTCGATCGAAATTTCATCCCATAATAATCCTTTCGTCATCGCTTTTGTTCTTTCACTTACGAATTGTTCAAATTCCCTACTTGTCATTACCCAAAAATACTACTTTAAATCTCAAATATTGCCTGTAATAATCCCTAGGGATACTCAAAATAATGATGTACCCAACTATCTGTCCAGCCGGAATAGTACTTTTTATTCCATAACTAATGCTCAATGTCCACTTGTAGCATCATCTTCATCTTATCATTCTATATCATCCTGTCCTACTTTCCAATTAATCAATCTGTAGCAATCATAGATGTATAATCTTCGTGATCTCCTAAATTTTTTGTCCTTGTCCTTCTTTGGTCCTTGTCCTTAAATTTTAGGAAAATTTAAGCAGAGTGTCCCTTATATTTCTTACTATCAAAGACCTACACACAACCCAGAAAATATATATACAGTGCCTCCCAGAGCCAATTATATACATACTTAGCACATCTTAGCCATACGAGGCTCTCAATATAGAACAGAAATGCAAAGAGGAAGAAACTCACCTCATGCATCACAACTCAGAATATACCTGAACCTTTATCAATTGTCCTTTTATACTTCCCTAGTCACTTCCTCTTCCATTCATTGGCTATACATTTCAATCATACTTGCTACATCCTTACCATATCTGACTTATAATCCTTTTTACCAATACTTACCTCTGTGCTGATTCCTTCAACTTCTATTATCCCTGTAATCCTGATATCATCATTCACTTCCTTTGTCAGTACCATTCTTCCGCTGAAATCAAGGGTTAGTGTAAGGAATTTCATTTCCTATGACTTGGCCCTCATCGCACGATCTTAGATATGAAAGTAGGGTAACCATCCTAAATGGCCTTGTAGCCTCCTGTTTATAAATGTGGCGCGCAACACACCATAAACAAGACTCTACTGGACACGACTTTGAAGACAACCCCTAGGACGAACTGCTCTGATACCACTTCTGTCACGACCCAAACCAGAGGGCCGCGACAAACACCCAGGATCCTACTCGGCTGAGTGCCACACTACCATTCTATTCATAAGTCAAAATCTTATGTGAACCTTTAAATTATGTAATGACGCTTCCGTCAAGTAAAGCATGAAAAAACCTTTTTGATAAAACTCTTTCGTCAAGTCAGGGACTTCTCCGTTATCATTAATTCAAAGAAAACATTTGGTCACAATAAAATCTTTAAAATAACGCATATGAACACGTCAACCCACATGGCCTCTTTACACAACTGTCGACATCTCGACGCATTATCCACAGGACACTGTCTGCAAAAATCTCTAACATACACAAGATACCATAACATAAGTACTTTGACTCGGTAACACTCCGAACTGAGATGGAGCTCACCAATCCAGCTGATAGCCTGGGAACATCCTATAGCCAATGTCTTCTACTCATCTATATACACCTGCGTGGTATGAAACGCAGCGCCCCCAGGCAAAGGGACGTCAGTACGAATAATGTACCGAGTATGTAAGGCCGAACTGAAATAATATATCTCAACTCGGATGATAAAAGAGTAACAGACTGAATCTGTACTTGTAACCAACTCTAATAAACGTGTATGTGCATATGAACTTTTGATGCAACATGAATATGTATGCATATATGTGTGTATATATATGTATACATATGTATATGTATACATATATATATACATATACATATGTATGTGTATATGTATATATATATATATATATATGTATACATATACATATACATATGTATATATATATACATATACATATGTATATATATATGTATGTATATAATGGCCCCTTTGGGCATCATAATCATCGTATACCAGCTGATCAAGTGGTTTGCGTATATAACGCCTTAGCCCTTTTCCCCATTCCCATGAAATGATGCCGTGCATGTATGTAAATATGCAAATGCATGAAAATCTATGGAAACCATCAAAAGTCTCCCTTCGAAGCAACTTTTAGTTCAAAATGGGAACTTCTTCCCTTTTCTTAAAAATGGGAACATCTTCCCCTTTTCTTAAAAATGGGAACTTCTTCCCCTTTTCATTTGTCTCCTTCGAGACTTAAAAATCAAATGTAAAATGCATAGGAAAGAGAAAACCTTATGAACGTCCCCTTGGGGAATTAGACAACATTATGAAATCGTAAAACTTATGGATGCCCCTTCGGGACATAAGAAGTCAAGGAACTCAGGATATCCTATATCTAGGAGTGGATTCATTGTGGATATCATTACGCTTCGCACTTGTCATAGATCATGCCAAAAGGAAGAAAGGATAGCCTTAACATACCAGATTGATCTTCTACGAATTAACGTTTATTCTCCCGAACTTGAAAATCTACATTCAAGAGAAATTATACTACCGTTAGACTTATCGTCATATGCCTATCTCAAGTCCTTAAATTAAACTCCTTTAGAATCTGCCAAAATTCGGGCAGCATCTTCCTTATTTATATGCCTTGTCTGAAATCACAATACCAACAAAACAACAACAATATCAATACTAGTATCACCCACATCATCATCAATAAGAAAATATTCCATAAAATATCCCACACGATGTTTTTCAACATACAACAACAATATACACTTTCTTTCTTCTCGATCAAGGAGCATAATCTCATCATCACACCAAAAACATTAGATACCATTTCTATACATGTAAATTAGCCCAGCCATAAGGCCACAACATGCTAAAAACAATCCATAAACACAACAACTACAACACAACACTTTATGACCTTTCCTCCATTCACTTTTAAAACTTGCTAAACCTTCAAATCAACTCAACATAAGAGATAGGATGAAGAACATACCGTATAATTGAATAAATTCAGCCACACCAACTTTGTTCAAGACCAAACTTACCACAACATCAAGTAGAAGCAAGAACAATCACCTTTCATGGACTAGTTTGGTGTAATCTTGTTAAATTCTTGATTTAATGGGCTATAAATGTTTAGGGGTTGTGTTGGGAAGTTTATAGGACTATTGAGAATGTAAAATTCTGAAAAATTGGAGTTAATGGGGGTATTTATGCCCCTCATAAGTCGGTTCCACCGACCTTATCAAGTGGGACCCGCAGAAGCCATTTGGCAGCTTGGAGTCTTTATCTTAAAATGGTCATAACTCTTGATCCCGATATCGTATGAGGGCCACGACCTATGGTTGGAAAGATCTTTCAATTATCTACAACTTTCATTTTTTGTGTGTCTCCGAATTCCAAACTTATAATAGCGTTTTGGCCCCTCCATATCAAATCATCCGAAGACGTATCCTTAAATCATCCTTTTGGAGGGCTTATGCCCATATTTGGCTTAAGGGTCCTTCTTAAGACTTGCTTAACTTCGCATGTATAATCATATCACTTTTCATATGTTCTTTATAAAATCCCGACATGTGGGCCCCACCTTAACTTACCATTACGAGGGCTATTCATCAAGTAACGTGTTAACTGATTTACTCCATATGGTCTCCAAATGTCATATATATATATATATATATATATATACTCAGATCATATAATCTTCATCCTTGATCCTTGTATAACTTTTCCCTCCCTTGAGCTTATACTAAGCTGTCTACAGTCTTGGTAACGCGAAATTTTTTCGGGGTCTAACACTGTTCGTATCGTTGTGGTGGCATAGAATGAATTATATACTAGGTTAGATCGTGGAGTAGTGACTCTACTTAGGTTCAGAACTTGGTATTGTGATTATCGTTTGAGATTATTGAGACTCGACAGACTTGTGGTTTAGAAGTTTCATCTTAGGTTGTGATTCGGTTATGGGATGTTCTGCAACCTTGATATGGGTATTATGTGCCTATTTGCTAATCTTGTTGATTTTATACTTATATGCGCGAACTAGTCTTAGTTGACCTATGATGCTTACTCAGTACCTGTTGTTTGTACTGATGCTAGTCTTGTTGTATTCTTCTTTTATTGTAGAGTCTGTTACAGGTTCTATTTCTGATCCTCAAGAGTATTTCTCAAGACAGTGTTGTTGGAGACTTAGGGTGAGTTACTGCCAGATTTGTAGCTCGAGTTTCCATTCTTCATATACTTGTCATTTATTTTCAGACATTATTCCTTTTGATGTTATGAGCCTTGTATGGCAACATTCAGATAGTTCTTGTTATTTATTCAGAGTTTTGTATTTATTAGTAGCTCTTCTGCTAACTTATACCAAATGCCTTGGGTAGAAGATGTATTCCGCACTTATTCTCTTTTAATTTATATTGAGATTTATTATTATTATTACATTGTTCTTCCGCTTTGATAGATTGCATGTTGGGTAAGGGAAGGGTTCTCCTACCAAGGTGGGAAATGGTAGGTGCCCGCACGACTAAGCGATTTGGGTTGTGACAATTCACAATTTCAATGAATCACATATAAAAAATATGGGATGTAATGCCATGCATGGATTCAACCTCAATTACACCACATAACATATGATTAACAGACACTTGCCATAAAATGCATATCAACTCAATTCTTTAATGTTTTCTTTCCTTTTTCATGAGGCAAGTGAGATGTAACAATGTGCATCATAGAATCAATAATGCAAGCCAAGAATACTGTACATAATTCAAGTCATTACTTTTAGCCTTTCCTTTCCATGGGATACGTGGGAATCAAATAACAAAACAAATTAATCAATTAACACACGTATTAGCAAACATGGCCACAAGCCCACACAACAACTGATGATACCAACCTAATTGGAATTCACCTTCACACCATGCCCGAAGACCTATCATGACTTCGCCGATAATCACTACCATTTACATACGATTCTCTAACCGTAGTCTAAATATAAGGAAGCCATAACCTACCTCGAAGGTCGTACAAGTGCCATGAACCTCAAGCCAAAGCCTTCCCTTCCAAATAGCTTCCGAATGATCAAAATCCAGCAACTTATTATTCTACATTAGATTCCAAGACTAATGATACCCATATTGCCATAATACTATTCGAAATAAAAAAACAACCTTTAAAAAGGAAACCCAACATCCATAAAGGATAAATTGGAAATTCATGTTGAAAGCGGTTTACCCTAAGCTTAGGAAGTCTAAATACCAATTTTTCATCATTAAACTAGACTCATTTTAGCATCAATTTCATTATTTCATCAATCACCCAATTTATAAGAAAATCCACATTTTAATCCGTTTTGAATTTTTTTAAAAAATCGAAATTGGAGTTAGAAGTAGCTAACACAAGCCACAAATCGTAAATCCTTTAAAAATCATCCATGAATTTAGTTAAAGGGGACCATTATCAACCTAGGGTTCATATTCATTAAACCCTCATTTTCCATAACCAAAATCTTTGAGAAAAAGCAAGATTAAAACTTAGGAACTAGCCACCCAATGATTTTAATGATTATGATCTAAGAAATTTCCCAACAAAACTCAAATTGGATGAAAGATGGTTCAAAACTCATTTTGGGGTCATAACCCAAATCGCCCATATAATTCAAAGTTCCTACCATAGATTCCATATATAATACATGATAAATCATAAAACAGTATAGGGAACTTACCCCAAACATGAATCTCAAGAAGCTTCCACCAAATAGCCTCAAAATCTCCCTCTAGGTCTCAAATTTGTTGATGAAAAGACTAAACACAAAATGAGAAATAAAAAGGGTTTCTAATTCTGTGAGCGCATCTAAATACCATCTCTCACCGATATAGGATCGCATCTGCAAAAAATTACTCACAGAGGCGAACCCACTTAAAATTCGAAATCTCGCAAGTGCGGTGAAAGTTCTGTATACGCGGTCCTGCGCCTGCAGAAAAGACCTCACAAGTGCCGAACTTCCTGACCAAAAAAAATATCGCATTTGCGGACCAAGCCTCGCAGAGGCAGGCTCGTAGGTACAGTCTAACCTCCGCAGAAGTAGCACACCAGAAACCAATTTGTTTTTGGTTTTTCACCAAGTTCAATTAGAAACTCATCTGAGACCTTCTGAATACAAAAAATCATGCAACCTATTATAAAAACACACTAAGAACTCATTCGAGCCCTCAAAATTCCCAAAAGAGGTCATCTTGACCCGGTCAATCCTTAATAGCCCAAAAACAAGATTTCCAACCAAAGGACCAATATATCCCCGAGTGCCTCAGGGACCGAACCAACTATCCTACCAAGTTATAATCGATCTTCTAGACCAAATAGACCTGACGAAAACCTCAAACAGATTCATTTAGCTAAAAGTCAACTATTGGTCAACACTTTTTCACTTGTTCATCTTAAAAGTGTCTAAATTTCTCAAAATCAATTAAAACTCACCTGACCACCTCGGGAATGGTTCCACCCATCCTAGCAAGTCAAATATACTCTATCGATGCTAGGGAAGGTTCAACAAGGGTAAAAAGGTAAAACGCTTAAACAACCCAACGGGTCGTTACAGAACCAAGTGCTAATAAGGCACCAAATTCCTGAAGATGAAAACAGATGCAACCCATAAGGAGGCCAAGTGCCAATAAGGCGCCAAAGTCTGATACCAACCGAATTTTAGTGAGGGTATTTGGCTCTTCACCTTTGAATACACCCTAAACATAATTTCTACATTGAGATTTGACCTAAGGAGAGCAAGGAGCCGCTGTGGAGCAAGGAATTTTTTTTTTGCAATGAGTTTTTCCTTTGTTGTTCCTATTTGCATTGTTGGTTATGAATTTAGCATTGTGTTTTCACATTCTTTACGAGTAGTTAATTTTCTATCTAGAGTTTTGATGGAACCTTTTGTAGGATGAATTCTTGTTACATTTTTATATAATTAAGTTGTTAATTTTTCTACTTGTGCAACTACATGTTTTTTTAGTTGATTGAATAGCCATCGATTAACTGTGCCTATTTATTATGTGTTGCTTGAGAAAGAATGCATAATATTTAGGTTGTTGTTGAACAATATCACTCCTAGGTATATGAGAGATCAATACCGTGGGTTTACAATTGGGTTTAGATACAACGAAAATTTGGTGTGGTCATAGTGGGCAGTGAGAAATTGTTAGATAGGATAGTTTGAGAGAATACATCTAGTAAATTATTGTAATTGCTTGAGAGAGTATTATGATAAGTTGAGTGCTCACAGTCAGAAGAAAATAAATTGGTGAGATTATAGATAACTAGCGAGAAGGATTTCAACATTGGGGAAGGCATAATCCTAAGCCTCCTTAATCTTGAATTCTACCCTTTATCTAATTAGCTGATTATTATTACTACATATTATTTATTAGTTAATTAGTTTAAAATAAAATTATTAATCTTTATAATTCAGAATATTGTTCGAACTTATTTTCTTAGTAATATTGAACAGTTATAGCTAACGTTAGTTCTCTGTGGGATTCGACTCTAGACTTAAAAATCAAATTATATTTGCACCGACAAATTATCCTTTTTAGGACTAGAGTTGCGTGTGATCAAAGTTTTCCGTTGTTTCCTGGGAACTAATAATTTTGTTGTAGTTGTAAATATTGCTAGGCTTTCTGTTTGAACATTTTTTGCTTTTTTTTTTTTTTTAAATTTTAGTTGTTGATTTGAAAAAACATGACATCTTCAAATTATGAGAGTAAAGTATTAGTAATTCCACTTTTGATCGACCTTATGCATATTGTGGAGGAAACCATCCGGGAAACAATTACCACAATATTTTCGGGATTGAGTTATGTGCACCAACTCAATTTTATGTGCGGAATGTGTGGTGGTAACTTTTATGGTTGTGCTTATATTTTTTATCCTCCCCCAACCCCTTATTATGATGGTTCTACATTTTCTTGTGAAGTTAATAGGAGTAAAGAACCAAGGGATGCTGATATGAAGCAGATCAAGGATAACTATCCGCAACTTGGAGGCTCACAACTCAATAGGCTAATATTGTAGATTGTAGCCAAGCAGAGTTTAGAGTAGAACATCAACAATCAAAACCAATCAGAATTTAATGATGTCGATGTTGAAGAAGTGGTACTAGAGGCAACCAAAGACCTTACAGATGCAATTTTTATTGACTCTAGTTTATATCAAGAAGAGGAGGTCGATAATAAGTTGAATTTTAAGTTTGAGCGCATTGTTCCTCACTCCAAGCATTTTTTGACATTTTGTATGGAAGGAGATATGAAAATTGATCCATACGAGTTGATGCAGAAATTGATAATGAGGTAGATGAGCCATATATTCCGAAATTCTCAAGGCCATCTAGGCAAAATAGCAATCGTCATTTAAAAGCCAAAAGTGCAATATGAAATACTAAGCCTTTGGCTCACACAGATTTGTATCACCGCCCCAAGAGCATAATCATATAAGAGACTCGAAATTGGGATCCAATTCATAAGCTTAAGGTGGAGAAAAAAGTGTTAATATTGGGTTGCATTGTACCATGACGTTAAATAAAGCGCTTGTTGGGAGGGAATCCAGCTTTACTGCTTTAATTTATTTATTTTTTATGTTATTTTGTAGTGTGTTTTTATTTTGTAGAAGTAGGAGCATGTGAAACAAAGCCATTGGAACGATGCAAAAGCAAGTCACAGAGCTTGAACTAAGTGTGAGGTACCACACAAAGGATCATATCTTGTTAGGGGTCGTCTGAGTACCCTAGAGACTGTTATTCTATGTCCTTTGGCCTTCCAGGGAGGTTCTTTTACCCTCTTGTTATGTATTGTGTGCATTGAGGACAATTTAAAATCTTAAGTATGGGTGGGCAGATGCTCTAAGTTCAGCCTTCATAGTAATTAATAATATCTCTTGATTTTTCTTTGTGCATCGGTTCTCTTCGAGGGATGTAGCTTGAATCAGTAATTTTTAAAAAAATTAAAACTTCTTTTTAGGAGTAGTAAAAGAATAGTAGAATGACCTAGTGACTTGTTTGTTGCCATCATGTTTAGGCCGGCGCTTGAGTAGTACTTTCTGGTGAATGCAGGAGTAATTAATAAATTTAGCTGACTTTTTGATACCTTGGCTCATAGTAGTGACTCTGTACATACTCTCTTTTGAAGTTTGCGAGGACCATGTCTATCTTAGAGTATATTGATCTATCTAAATTGAGACTTGTGCCATGTGAGTGAGGATTTTTTACATATATTCCATGTTTGCATCTTAGTGTAGACCTTGCCCTGCATATTATTTAAGAGAAATAATAAGTGTTGCTATATTTTGGGGATGATAATAGGCTTTCTTTGATGTCTTGTGAACTGTAGCCTTTTCATATATTGTTGCCACTAGTTAGCCTATTGAGCCTGTAGCCTTTCATTTAGTAGTCGTATTTGCCTTGATCCATTTGTTGAATCCCTAGTGTTTGCACCCTGCTTCCTTGAGCACCGTATCTTAGATTGTGATATAATTGTTAAATCTGAAGAAAGAGAAGGTCAAGTGTAGGAAAGTGACAGATGATAGCTGTAAGGTGATGAAAATACCCACTTAAAAAGAATGTGACAAGAAAAAAAAAGGGGATGAAAATACTTGAAAAAAATATGATTGAAACGTTCTTGATATGGGAAAATACTTGTGCAGTAATTGATGAAGAGAAGAGTGAAAAATAAAGAGAAAAAAATAATGGGTGATGAAGTCCAAAACTGCAAAGTGCTTGGGGAAGTGTAAGTCACTATCATATAGTTGTCCTACCCGTTCCCTAGCCAACATTACTACCCGTTAAAGTCATATTTGATTCTATTCGGGCATACTTACATTAGTAGAGACATACATAATGGGCAAGCCTATGATTCTTTGTGCATGCATGTGAATTATTTTGTGAGTGCAAGAGTTCACTAATGAAAAACTGCGAAACTTCGACGGACAAAAAACCGACGGACTGTGTCGCTTTGAAAGTGAGTCGGTTTTTTTGTGTATTTCTAATATTGTTTTTAATTGAAAAACTGAGGAACAACGTTGGTTTTTGTCGCGGAATTTTGAACTTATAATTCCGCCAACTTTGTTTTTACAAAAACGACATGGGACGTCAGTTTTATTTTAAAAAATAAAATTAAATAATTAAAATCGGCGGACGACGTCGGTTTTAATTTTAAAAATATATTAAATAATTTATAATTAATTTTGTTTATAAAATATTAATAAACATTTTTTTTAAATAACCCGACGGACGACGTCAGTTTTATAATTTTTTTGGTCAAATCGGGTCAACATATTTAAAAAAACCGACGGACTGCGTCTGTTTTTTTAATACAAGAAGCCCAAATGGGTTCTTTCCTCCCATTTCCCTCTTTCATAAACTAAACCCACTTCCCTCTAAAAAAAACTAGTTGCGCCGCCCACCACCGCCACCTGCGCCAGCGAGGTCCCTGCCCTAGCCGACCACCCCCGGCACCTGCGTAGCCCACCCTCTCTTACCCCAACCCCATTTGTAACTTCTAAATTCAGGTTAGTTTCTTTTAAATTAGGGTTTTAAAATTCTTTCAATTTCAGTTTTATTGTAGATATTAGGCCTAATGTTAGTCTATTGTCACACCCCAATTCTGATAGGGAATGATGGGCACCCGACCCTCACTTAGAGCCGAGCGAACCCACTGGTTCTCTTTATACTCACAATCTTACTGGAATCTTAATCATGAAATTATATGCATAATGAAAGCTTTTCAAAACATTCTTTTCGTTTTTCTTAACTCAAGTAAAAATCTGTAATAATATGAATCCGTAAAGTAAAGCATAATGCTACATCGGCTTGTATAGCTGCCTACAAGGATAATGTACTATATACATGACTCTGTCTACAAAAGTCTCTAACAGAAGATATGATATCAAAATCTAAGTTGGGACAGGGCCCCAACATACCCATAATGTGCATGACTCAGCTCAGAAGGACATACTCCGATGCGGTATTACTCCGAACCGAATGGAGTCTACCAATCCAGCTAATAGCCTAGAACATCCTATAGTCCAACTCCTGGATAACTTTCCTGCAAAGCAATATGGGGTTGTGTGGCATGAAACACGGTGCCTCCAGGCAAAGGGGCGTCAGTACGGATAATGTACTGAGTATGTAAAGCATCAACAATAGCATAATGAAAGCATATGAGATAACATAGTATGGACGAGTTATGAAATGAAAGAGCTAGGTATACCTCTATTCAATGTTCGTTATACTTACTTATCCTCTTTCTACTGGGAACTTTCTTTTCATACATTTGAACATATAGTAGTATCATACCCGACCATAGAGGTTCAGTGTCTTACGTACCCAGCCATAATACAGCTTGGTGTTATGCATACCTGGCCCTACCAAGGCTCAGTGTTATCCGTACTTGGCCCTACCAAGCCTCAGTGTTATCCGTACCCAACTTCAGTGGTGTGCGCACAATAGATATCATACCCGGCCATATAGGCTCGGTGTTACAATATAGCATTCATAGATGTACTACATACATATGCATCTGAGAGAAACATTTCAACATTATCGGGGTGACACAAAGTCTATATACTCCCGATTTCTATTATTGAATCACCATCATCTTTATCGGCATCACTATTATCATTTTCATCATCATCATTATCACTATTATCATTATTATCATCACTATTAGCGTCGTCATCATTATCATTATCACTATTATCATCATCATCACTATTATCATCGTCATCATTATCATTATCACTATTATCATTAACATCATCACTATTAGGAGCTTTTACCAAAGTATCTCAAGAATATTGTAAGTTATGAGCTTCTAGCATCTCTAAGGTTTGGACGTTTTGGATATCTTGGATGGCATCTCTAACATGGAACTCATCATCATAATCATTATCGTTATCATCACAAGAAACATTGTCAACAATATCAAGAAAATCTCGAGGGTCATGAGCTTACATCCTTTATATGAATAAGAATAAAGTGAATATCTCGTATAGACGCAAAATGAGGAAACGTGCCTTTAGAAAGAAGGGTTAGCCTTACATACCTCTCTGTCTCCTCAACTCTATCGACTAAATGGTTCCCTTCGAAGCCGACGATTCTACATCCAAGAGAATTCGTGCTAAGGTTAGATAATTGATAATATACTAAAGCTTAAGCTAGAGCTAATAAAAATTGGGCAGCATCTCCTTTGTTTATACGAATTCCTCCATATAATATAACAACCCCCCAAACATCAATAACAACATTCATAATACCATAATCAATAGCTTCGACAAGTTCGACATTATTCAATTCTCAAAATTTCCTTTCAAGGTCATCCATAGCCATGGCCATAATATAATACCACATTCTTCCTCATATAACGTTTCTCCAATATTCTTAATATCATTTATAACAAAATTATACTCATACTATCTCAAGAATAGTCAAGAACACCATTGTTTCACATATGAGCTCCATATTCTACTTTCTTCGATAATCCAAGTCTCCCAATCATTCAATATTCTAAATAACATGAAATGATCATAAAACTTACCTTTGATTGTGTAGGAATGGGTTTTGGATGGAAATGCCTCACTTGGAGAAAACCCTAACTTCAATTCGAAAGAGATTTCTTGCTCCCAATCATCTTGCACTTGATTCTACTAGTTTTTGGTATTTGATCTTTGGTTTTCCTTGGATTCATGTAAATGAAGTATGTGGAATGTTCTAGAGGTTTGAGAGAAGTGGTGGAAATAAGAAATGAGAAATGACACTTGGAGTCCTCTTTTTATAAAAATTAAAACTGTTCGTCGGGAGTTATACAAACCATTATACGGTCCGTATAATCTTATACAATCCGTATTATTGACCGTATAACTTCATCAGTGATGGAACTTCACTGTAACGGTTATACGGACCATTATACAGACCGTATAAATGGTCGTATAATCCTAATCCATTTTTTTTCTGAACTTGTTCTCATCGCTTCGTTTTATCTCCAATCCTTATGGAACTTTCTTAACACTTGTTTAACACTTCAATAGCAATCTAAGGGGTGTTATAACTTCTCCCCAAGACATTATTAAATCAACATTAGCTCGGCATTTTCCAAACCCGTTTCCAAGACACAACTTAAGCTTGACATTCTTCAACGAATTCTCTTCTCTTGCCTCAAACGTCTCTGGAATCTTAATTAGAACCGTTAAGTACTACTTCTTACTCGTAGGAACATTATATACTTCTTACCCCGCATTATTCTATTTACTGTGCAACGACATGAAATTTTCCAAGGTGTACCATTCTTCCTCCCTTTAAAACATTCGTCCTCGAATGTTAAGTTCTCGGGAATCCTACAGAATTTTTGCCAGAGTTTCCCCTGTAATACGACGCTACCAGCCTGTCACAGCAGTCCAAAAATAACACTTCCACTCAGGGCTACGATATCACAACACACAATATGGCCACACACGACCAAAAGCATTAAAAGTAAAGCATTGCATTGCATACCTGGGGCAATAGCGTTTCATCTTGAACCTCTTCTGGGTGTCATCATTTTAATCCTCTGACACGCACTATCAATAACATTCCCTTTGAGTAGTTGCAAATGAGTTTTCTTCTTAATAATGACTCTCGGTTGCAATACTCCCCTGATTCCTCAGAAATATCCTTTCAAGAGATATAAGTGAGTCACTTTCCTGATATGATCCTAGTTGATACTCGGACTCGTCAATCCTTTTTCTTGCTCAATAATGCTATTAAGTTTCACATGGTTTGCAAATCTTTTCCACTTCCTTTCTTCAATATAACCATGATAATGGTATTGATTCACATATGTAGAGTTTAGATAAATTTAATCCGAGGTGTCCTGTCATAGGTGTCCATCATCGACTCATCAAAGGCCTCATAATTTTTGAGAATTTCATAACCCTTTGGTAACTGTTGGAATTTCGCTATAACCATAATGATGCAAGAATGAAAGTTCCAGGTTGTAATGTTCTTCTGGAAAAACCCCCTTATTCAATGATCTTATTGAAATCCTAAGCAATCTAACACACCCCAGGGCTACCGTAGGAATCATATAACATGTACTTATGTCATATTCAGAGTAATTGTCCCATTTTTCCTTAATGATAATTCCAACACAACATTTCGACTCAATTTACCATATATTTTCCCTCAACTGACCCGCAGTATCACAACCACACCATTGTTGCTTACCTCTCACTCCCCTTTTTAAGTACCCAATTGGTTTCATTTTCGACATGTAAATACTTGCAGGTTACATAACCTTTCTTGTGTGATTCGTGTATGAATATCTGTTCTTATTTGTAAACTCCTTTTCCTTGGGTTCGTTCTATTTTACGTATCTCATACATACTAAAACTCTTTTGTCTATCTGTAGTAACTTATCTCGTCGTACTCTTTTCTTTCCTTTATCTGTCCCTTGATTATCACATCTTATATTCTACTATAGAAAACCTTATGTCCCTTCTTATTTGTCACTCATAAATCACAATATCATTAACAAATGACTTTACTGTCATTTCCTTTGCCTCCCTTCTAGTATAGAATCGCTATCCTTTACCATTTTCCTTGAGCTATTTACCCTCAATGTCATGCTGTTTAAGATCTCCACAAATTATTTTTAGTACAGTCTAAGATACCCGCTCGATTCGTGTTCATTTATTTACTAGTTGTTAGACTCATTTCTGCGTAACTCTCACTTTTTTTAGAGTCTATATCTGTCACATCTTAGGGTCCATCGTTTCAATCTCTGCACTTGTATTCTCCTTACTCGCTTCCCCCCTTTAAGGGTTTTACTTATACCATGAAATTTTCCGAGGTGTAACATTCTTCCCCACTTTAAAACATTCGTCCTCGAATGTTAAGTTCTCGGGAATCCTACAGAAATTTTGCCAGAGTTTCTCCTGTAATACGACGCTACCTACCTGTCACAACAGTCCAAAATAACACTGCCACTCGGGGCTACGATATCACAACACACAATATGTCCACATACGACCAAAAGCATTAAAAGTAAAGCATTGCATTGCATACCTGGGGCAATAGCTTTTCATATTGAACTGCTTCTGGGTGTCATCGTTTTAATCCTCTGACACGCACTATCTATAACATTCCCTTTGAGTAGTTGCAAATGAGTTTTCTTCTTAATAATGACTCTCGGTTGCAAAACTCCCCCGATTCCTCAGAAATATCCTTTCAAGAGATATAAGTGAGTCACTTTCTTGATATGATCCTCGTTGATACTCGGACTCGTCAATCCTTTTTCTTGCTCATTAATGGTATTAAGTTTCACATGGTTTGCAAATATTTTCCACTTCCTTTATTCAATATAACCATGATAATGGTATAGATTCACATATGTAGAGTCTAAATAAATTCAATCCAAGGTGTCCTATCGTAGGTGTCCGTCATCGACTCATCAAAGGCCTCATAAGTTTTGAGAATTTCATAACCCTATGGTAACTGTTGGAATTTCGCTATAACCATAATGATGCAAGAATGAAAGTTCCAGGTTGTAATGTTCTTCTGGAAAAACCCCCTTATTCAATGATCTTATTGAACTCCTAAGCAATCTAACACACCCCAGGGCTACCGTAGGAATCATATAACATGTACTTATGTCATATTCAGAGTAGTTGTCCCATTTTTCCTTAATGATAATTCCAACTCAACATTTCGACTCAATTTACCATATATTTTCCCTCAACTGACCCGCAGTATCACAACCACACCATTGTTGCTTACCTCTCACTCCCCTTTTTAAGTACCCAATTGGTTTCATTTTCGACATGTAAATACTTACAGGTTACATAACCGTTCTTGTGTGATTCCAGTATGAATATCTGTTCTTATTTGTAAACTCCTTTTCCTTGGGTTCGTTCTATTTTACGTATCTCATACATACTAAAACTCTTTTGTCTATCTGTAGTAACTTATCTCGTCGTACTCTTTTCTTTCCTTTATCTGTCCCTTGATTATCACATCTTATATTCTACTATAGAAAACCTTATGTCCCTTCTTATTTGTCACTCATAAATCACAATATCATTAACAAATGACTTTACTGTCATTTCATTTGCCTCCCTTCTAGTATAGAATCGCTATCCTTTACCATTTTCCTTGAGATAGTTTCCCTTAATGTCATGATGTTTAAGATCTCCACAAATTATTTTTAGTACAGTCTGAGATACCCGCTCGATTCGTGTTCATTTATTTACAAGTTATTAGACTCATTTCTGCGTAACTCTCACTTTTTTTAGAGTCTATATCTGTCACATCTTAGGGTCCATCGTTTCAATCTCTGCACTTGTATTCTCCTTACTCGTTTCCCCCCTTTAAGGGTTTTACTTATACCATGAAATTTTCCGAGGTGTAACATTCTTCCCCTCTTTAAAACATTCATCCTCGAATTTAAGTTCTCGGGATCCTACAGAAAGTTTGCCAGAGTTTCCCCTGTAATACGACGCTACCTACCTGTCACAACAGTCCAAAATAACACTGCCACTCGGGGCTACGATATCACAACACACAATATGGCCACATACGACCAAAAGCATTAAAAGTAAAGCATTGCATTGCATACTTGGGGCAATAGCATTTCATCTTGAACTGCTTCTGGGTGTCATCATTTTAATCCTCTGACACGCACTATCTATAACATTCCCTTTGAGTAGTTGCAAATGAATTTTCTTCTTAATAATGACTCTCGGTTGCAATACTCCCCCAATTCCTCAGAAATATCCTTTCAAGAGATATAAGTGAGTCACTTTCCTGATATGATCCTCGTTGATACTCGGACTCGTCAATCCTTTTTCTTGCTCATTAATGGTATTAAGTTTCACATGCTTTGCAAATATTTTCCACTTCCTTTATTCAATATAACCATGATAATGGTATTGATTCACATATGTAGAGTCTAGATAAATTCAATCCGAGGTGTCCTGTCATAGGTGTCCGTCATCGACTCATCAAAGGCCTCATAATTTTTGAGAATTTCATAACCCTATGGTAACTGTTGGAATTTCTCTATAACCATAATGATGCAAGAATGAAAGTTCTAGGTTGTAATGTTCTTCTGGAAAAACCCCCTTATTCAATGATCTTATTGAACTCCTAAGCAATCTAACACACCCCCGGGCTACCGTAGGAATCATATAACATGTACTTATGTCATATTCAAGTAGTTGTCCCATTTTTCCTTAATGATAATTCCAACTCAACATTTCGACTCAATTTACCATATATTTTCCCTCAACTGACCCGCTGTATCACAACCACACCATTGTTGCTTACCTCTCACTCCCCTTTTTAAGTACCCAATTGGTTTCATTTTCGACATGTAAATACTTGCAGGTTACATAACCGTTCTTGTGTGATTCGTGTATGAATATCTGTTCTTACTTGTAAACTCCTTTTCCTTGGGTTCGTTCTATTTTACGTATCTCATACATACTAAAACTCTTTTGTCTATCTATAGTAACTTATCTCGTCGTACTCTTTTCTTTCCTTTATCTATCCTTTGATTATCACATCTTATATTCTACTATAGAAAACCTTATGTCCCTTCTTATTTGTCACTCATAAATCACAATATCATTAACAAATGACTTTACTGTCATTTCCTTTGCCTCCCTTCTAGTATAGCATCGCTATCCTTTACCATTTTCCTTGAGCTATTTTCCCTCAATGTCATGCTGTTTAAGGTCTCCACAAATGATTTTTAGGACAGTCTGAGATACCCGCTCGATTCGTGTTCATTTATTTACTAGTTATTAGACTCATTTCTGCGTAACTCTCACTTTTTTTAGAGTCTATATCTGTCACATCTTAGGGTCCATCATTTCAATCTCTGCACTTGTATTCTCCTTACTCGCTTCCCCCCTTTAAGGGTTTTACTTATACCATTCTCAAATCCGTTGCCTCACTTTCAAATCTTGAATTCATATATCCCTTATTATACTACATCATATTCATGCCATCTCCCATAATTTATAGCTACGGCAATTCATGTGTGAAGTCTTAACATACTCATCTTGCAGTTTTGTAATCAAGTAATACAACCAACATAGCAATGCAAAGAAGGATGTATTTTATTTAGCTCAACCGTTAGTTATGAGTTAATCTCTACATCCACTCCAATTAACGATTTTCGTCCCATAGGGATACTCGAAATAGTAGTATGTTTCGTTGTCCGTTCCATCCATGCAATGTCACTTATCCCATTCTCGGTACTTGGAGTTCACTTATAGCGTCATCTTTCCCATAATCGACTTATATTAACCATAAATGCATTTTTCCTTGAACTCGCCATCGTTGTTTTCAAGGATCTAAGTCTCATGCACACTAATACCCTTTATGCCTCATACCCTTTTACTCTCGGGTTGCACTCAACATTGATTTCAAAACCAATCGTAATCATATCACATTTGTCGTGGATGATAGCCTTGCTTTATCGTTTTATCATCGTACGGTAAACTCGTAACTCATGGCCACATTTTTCTCTTCAACTTAGTCCTTTATATGCTTTACTCGCTCTGTCTTGGTATAGGATATTCGTAGGAGATGCATCTTCCTTTTTCTCATAATACGACTCCTTCTTAAGCGCGCGTACTTCGCATATTTCCTTTCCTTTCTATACCCATACTTATTTCTTTACATTCTTTCCTCCTCAATTATTTTGTTACCTTCCGTTTTATAATCAATCCTTTATTCTTCGCACAAGGAATCCTATTATTAACTCAATACTGCTTTGTCCTTTAGGATATATTACTTCTATACAATCCATTCTTCGCTTCCAAAACTTATTTTGTTTATTCTAATCATCCCGTATCATCCTTATTATGCTGATCCTTTTCCTAACAATCGTTCTATTTCGTTATTCATCATTCCGTGGTCTTGGTATTTTACATCCAACCAAAGATATCACTCGTGATCTCGATTATACAAATCATAAACTGTTACTACTTTGCCATATCACTTTTCTCTGATTTCTTTTTCAAGTTGACTTTCTCTTTCCTTTTGCTTGCTATCATTTCTGTCATTGCGAAACCCCCTTATGCTGGACTTTCCCCTAACAAGGTCTTATAAGCTTTCTGATCTACTACCCCATGGCTCGCTTATTATTTTCACGCTTGCATTCACTCTTTATTCATATAGAACATGTCACATCTTTAGTCGTTTCCTTGCTATACTTTACTTACTTTGTATTACAACTCTTGCTACGTTCTCATTATATCCTGATCATAATCAACTCTATAGAGTGCCACTTCTTGATCTCATTTGTAAGCCTGCTTATAAAATAGCATAAACCTCGCGAAGTAAGCATACTTAACCTGTTACTCTTTCTAATCATCCCTATTACACTTACCATATAAGTAATCTTACCAATGTATTCACATTTGCTATAACTCTTCGTATTTCGTATCCCTGTCATGCTGTTACTTTATTTTGCTAATAGGCTTGTCGTATTTTACTTGTTACTCTATTGAAGTTATCCTTTCTCTTCTATGTCACGCTTTAGTACTACCCTTCTCCCTAATTTACTCTAGCATTTCTCTTTACCATATCAATGTCGATCTTATAGTTACCGCTACTATCAATTCAATAGCATTTCACTCATCTCTTGTAGTTGTCAACGATACCCCTAACTTAATCCCGTCCTGCCATTAGTTATTTTTTCAATATCTTTTCCCGTTAGGACATATGACAAGCCTATATCTTATCTCCTTTTAATTCTAGGAAAATTTCGACAGAGTTTCCTCTATATTTCTTACTATCCAAAACCTGCACGCAGCAAATACCAACAATGCCTCACAGGGCTAATATATATATATATATCTCAGCCACACAGGGCTCCTAATTTTAAGTAAAAGTATAAAGGTGTCAAAACTCACCTCATATATCGCACCTCGAGATGTACCTGATCCTTTAGCGATCTCCCATGTTATGCCTTCCTATTTACTTTCCCTTTCATTCTTCAGCTTTGCATTTCAATCACACCTCAATATTCTTACCTTGCCCGACATACATCTTTCGTATAGTTGCTTGCCTTTGTACTGATTCATTCCATTTGTTTAGTTCACAAACCTATAACTAAACTTATCATCAAGAGGTACATTTAATTAATTCCTCTATTGTACTTACACTGACTTACCTCTATGACAACCAATCTATTATCATATAAATACATATTTTGATAACGTAGCCTCAACGAAGTGACTTACCGTTGTAACTGCTAATATCACCACTCACTTTATTCTGTCGATACCGTTCTTCTGCTGAAATCGAGGGTTAGTATAAGGAATCTCATTTCCTATGGCTTGGCTCTATCGCACGATCTTAGGTATGAAAGAAGAGTAACCATCCTAAATGCCCTGTAGCCTCTTATTTATAGATGTGGCGCGCAACACACTATAAACCAAACTCTATTAGACACAACTTTGCAGACAACCCCTAGGACGAACTGCTCTGATACAACTTTGTCACACCCCCATTCTGATAGGGCATGATGGGTACCCGACCCTCACTTAGAGCCGAGCAAACCTGCTGGTTCCCGTTATACTCATAATCTTACTGGATTCTTAATCATGAAATGATATGCATAATGAAAGCTTTTCAAAACATTCTTTTCGTCTTTCTTAACTCAAGTAAAAATCTGTAATAATATGAATCCGTAAAGTAATGCATAACGCTACATCGGCTTGTATAGCTGCCTACAAGGCTAATGTACTGTATACATGACTCTGTCTGCAAAAGTCTCTAACATAAGATATGATATCAAAATCTAAGTTGGGACAGGACCCCAACATACCTATAATGTGCATGACTCAGCTCATAAGGACATACTCTGACGCGGTATTACTCCGAACCGAATGGAGTCTACCAATCCAGGTAATAGCCCAAAACATCCTATAGTCGAACTCCTGGATAACTTTCCTGCAAAGCAATATGGGGCTGTGTGGCATGAAACACAATGCCCCCAGGAAAAGGGGCGTCAGTACGGATAATGTACTGAGTATGTAAAGCATCAGCAATAGCATAATGAAAGCATATGAGATAAAATAGTATGGACGAGTTATGAAATGAAAGAGCTAGGTATACCTCTAGAAATGTTCGTTATACTTACTTATCCTCTTTCTACTGAGAACTTCCTTTTCGTACATTTGAACATATAGTAGTATCATACATGACCATAGAGGTTCGGTGTCTTACGTACCCAGCCATAATACACCTTGGTGTTATACATACCTGGCCCTCCTAACGCTCAGTGTTATCCGTACCTGGTCCTACCAAGGCTCAGTGTTATCTGTACCCAACTGCAGTGGTGTACGCGCAATAGATATCATACCCGGCCATATAGGCTCGGTGTCACAACATAGCATTCATAGATTTACTACATACATATGCATCCGAGAGAAACATTTTAACACTATCGGGGTGACACAAAGTCTATAAACTCCCGATTTCTATTGTTGAATCACCGTCATCTTTATCGTCATCACTACTATCATTATCATCATCATCATTATCACTATTATCATTATCATCATCACTATTAGCGTCATCATCATTATCATTATCACTATTATCATCATCATCACTATTATTATCGTCATCATCATCACTATTATCACTATTATCATTAACATCATCACTATTAGGAGCTATTACCAAAGTATCTCAAGAATATTGTAAGTTATGAGCTTCTAGCGTCTCTAAGTTTTGGACATTTTGGATATCTTGGATGGCATCTCTAACATTGAACTCATCATCATAATCATTATCGTTATCATCACAAGAAACATTGTCAACAATATCAAGAAAATCTCGATGGTCATGAGCTTACAACCTTTATAAGAATAAGAATAGTGTGAATATCTCGTATAGACGCAAAATGAGGAAAACATGCCTTTAGAAAGAAGAGTTAGCCTTACATACCTCTCTGTCTCCTCAACTCTATCGACTAAATGGTTCCCTTCGAAGCCGACGATTCTACATCCAAGAGAATTCGTGCTAAGCTTAGATAATTGATAATATACTCAAGCTTAAGCTAGAGCTAATACAAATTGGGCAGCATCTCCTTTGTTTATACGAATTCCTCCATATAATATAACAACCCCCCAAACATCAATAACAACATTCATAATACCATAATTAATAGCTTCGACAAGTTCGACATTATTCAATTCTCAAAATTTCCTTTCAAGGTCATCCATAGCCATGGCCATAATATAATACCACATTCTTCGTCATATAATGTTTCTCCAATATTCTTAATATCATTTATAACAAAATTATACTCATACTATCTCAAGAATTATGGTTCATGTCACACTACTATTCAAAAACACCATTGTTTCACATATTAGCTCCATATTCTACTTTCTTCCATAATCCAAGTCTCCCAACCATTCAATATTCTAAATAACATGAAATGATCATAACACTTACCTTTGATTGTGTAGGAATGGGTTTTGGATGGAAATGCCTCACATGGAGAAAACCCTAACTTCAATTCCAAAGAGATTTCTTGCTACCATCAACCCTAGCTAGCATTCTTGCACTTGATTTTATTAGTTTTTGGTATTTGATCTTTGCTATTCCTTGGATTCATGTAAATGAAGTGTGTGGAATGTTGTAGAGGTTTAGAGAGAAGTGGTGGAAATAAGAAATGAGAAATGAGAATTGGAGTCCTCTTTTTATAAAAATTAAAACTGTTCGTCGGGAGTTATACGGACCATTATACGGTCCGTATAATTGACCGTATAACTCCATCAGTGATGGACCTTCACTGTAACGGTTATACGGACCATTATGCGGACCGTATAAATGGTCGTATAATCCACTTTTTCTCCGAACTTGTTCTCGTCGCTTCGTTTGATCTCCAATTCTTATGGAACCTTCTTAACACTTGTTTAATACTTCATTAGCAATCTAAAGGGCGTTATAACTTCTCCCAAAGACATTATTAAATCAACATTAGCTCGGTACTTTGCAAACCCTATTCCAAGACACGACTTAAGCTTGACATTCTTCAACGAATTCTCTTCTCTTACCTCAAACGTCTTTGGAATCTTAATTAGAACCGTTAAGTACTACTTCTTACTCGTAGGAATATTATATACTTCTTACCCTGCGTTAGTCTATTTACTGTGCAACGACATGAAATTTTCCGAGGTGTAACATCTATTTGGCTTTGATAAACATCATTTGTAATGTTATTGATGTTGAATTTTTGGAAAAATGTAAACTTTATTAGACTAGTTTATTTTTCATTTTTTTTTGCTTGAGATTGTGCTATATTTTATGTTCATTGTCAATATATTTGTGTTAGCTTAGTTATCATTGTTTGTAACATTTTTGATGTTGAATTTATGCAAAAATGTATAAATTATTTGACTAGTTTTATTTTTCGATTCTTAGAATTGGTTGGGATTGTGCTTTTTGTTAGAATCCATAAGTTAGTAAAATTGTTATTGAGCATTCAAAATTAGAATTGGTTGAGATTGTGCTTTTCAAAGTTAGAATTATTAAGTTATAATATTTCTATGACCTTAAAACTAAAATGTAGACTTTATTTGACTAGATTTACTTTTCAATTTTTATAAAGGTAGAATCCATAAGTCATTAAAGTTAGAATTGTTATTGAGAATTCAAAGTTAGAATGGATTGGGATTGTGCTTTTCAAAATTATATTAAAGTTAGAATCCATAAGTTATTAAAGTTAGAATTGTTATTGATAATTCAAAGTTAGAATTGGTTGTGATTGTGCTTTTCATAGTTAGAATTGTTAGTTATAATATTTCTATAACCTCAAAACTATAATGTAGACTTTATTTGACTAGATTTACTTTTCAATTTTTAGAATTAAAGTTAGAATTGTTATTGAGAATTGGTTGGGATTGTGCTTTTCAAAGTTAGAATTGTTAAGTTATAATATTTCTATAACCTCTAAACTACAATGTAGATTTTATTTGACTAGATTTACTTTTTAATTTTTTGGATTAAAGTTAGAATCCATAAGTTATTAAAGTTAGAATCGTTATTGAAAATTCACAGTTGGAGTTGGTTGTGATTGTGCTTTTCAAAGTTAGAATTGTTAAGTTATAATATTTCAATAAGCTCTAAACTAAAATGTAGACTTTATTTGACTAGATTTACTTTTCAATTTTTAGGATTAAAGTTAGAATCCATAAGTTATTAAAGTTAGAATTGTTATTGAGAATTCAAAGTTAGAATTGGTTGGGATTGTGCTTTTCAAAGTTATATTAAAGTTAGAATCCATGAGTTATTAACGTTAGAATTGTTATTAAAAATCCAAAGTTAGAATTAGCGAGATTGTGCTTTCTTAAATTATATTTTAAGTTAGAATTCTTAAGTTATAATATATTTCTATAACCTTAATAATTTGGGGTATATTTTTGTACATGGATCGTATGTGGATGTATAATATGAACAACAGTGATCGTGTGGGTGTACATGATGAAATTGTTGAAGGTTTAGATGTGTTTATCACACATGCAATGTCACTTCACCCTTTTCAAAATGAAGGGGTAATTCGGTGTCCCTGTTCTCATTGCAAGTTTAAGAAGTGTTTCAAATCGGAAGCGGTTAGGGTTCATTTATATAGTCATGGGTTTAAGGAGAAATATTATGTTTGGACTGTTCATGGAGAGACTGATGGGGTCAATGGTATATTTTATAATATGGTTGTTGGTGAAAGTAGTAGGTCACAATAAAATAGTCATGTCCAATGTGAGAGAGTTAATGATGCTTTTGGCGTATAGTTTGGGTTTGAACCTAAGAAAAATTTTGAGCAAACTCCTAATGAAGAAGCAGTGTGCTTCTATCAATAATTAGAAGAGGCTAGTCGTCCACTTTGGGTAGGGAGCCAGCATTCTAAGTTGTATGTTACAGTTAGAATGATTAATATCAAATCAAATTGGAATGTTGCTGAAGCTGCAATGGACTCAATGATTAAGCTTGTGGGGGAACTAGTTAGTCCGAAATTCGACAGACCTAAGAGTTACTATCAATCAAAGAGATTGGTTTCCAAATTAAGATTGTCATATGATAGAATTCATTGTTGTCCAAACGGTTGTATGTTGTTTTATAAGCAAGATGCCGATTTAAATGAATGTAAATTATGTGGACATGCACATTATAGGCGGACAACTAGTTGGAAGATGGTTCTAATTAAGACGATGCATTATGTACCTATCATACCTAGGTTAAAGAGGTTGTTTGCATCGTCGAGTTCTGCTCCTCACATGAGATGGCACAGTGAAAATAGAAGGACACTTGGTGTTATGTGTCATCCATTGGATTGAGAAGCGTGGAAACATTTTGATAGAACTTATCCTGATTTGGCTTGTAAACCAAGACATTCTTTTGGGTTTGTGTGTGGATTTCACCGCATACTCTGCTTCAGCTGCACCCTATTCTTGTTGGCTTGTATTTCTTACCCCGTATAATCTACAGCCTGAGATATGTATGACAAGTCCCTACATATTCCTAAATTGTGTTATCCCTGGTCCCCGTAATCCAAAAGTTTTGATTGATGTCTATCTACAACCTTTAATTGTTGAGTTAAAACAATTTTGGTTTGAAGGTGTAGTGACATATGATGTATCAACTAAGAGAAATTTCAATATGTGTGCTTCTTTGATGTGGACTATTAATGATTTTCTTGTATATGGGATGTTGTCTGGTTAGATGACTGTTGGAAAGCTTGCTTGTCCTCATTGCATGGAAAATAGTAAAACATTCACTTTAAAACATGGCCACAAAAATTCATGGTTTGATTGTCATCGTCAGTTCTTGCCTATGGATCAAAAATTTAGAAAAATGAAACAAGCATTTAGAAAGAATAAAACTTAAAATGATCCGCCACCTCGAGCATTTTCAGGAGAGGAAATTTGGGGGAGGGTTTGTCACTTGCCCAAGGTCACAAAAGTTGCCCTTTATAGACTATCTGGTTATGGTATTGAACATAATTGGACTAAACAAAGCATATTCTGTGAGTTACCGTATTGGAAGGATAATCTTCTACGGCATAAGGTGGATGTGATGTATATTGAAAAAAATTACTTTGATAATTTGTTCAACACTGTTATGGATGTTAAAGGCAAGACAAAAGATAACTCAAAAGCTAGATTGCACATAAAGGAATATTGTAGGCGCCCTGAATTGAACTTGCAAGAGTTAGTGAATAATTAAGTGTTCAAGCCCAAGGCTAGTTTTTCATTTACTTTGGAGGAGAAACGAGAGATTTGTCAGTGGCTTAAGAATTTGCGGATGCTAGAGGGGTATGCGTCCAATTTTGACAAGCGTGCTGATATGAATGAAGGAAAATTGATTGGTATGAAAAGCCATGATTGCCATCAGGTGGTAGTGATCAAGGTAGAGGTACTAGTAAGAAAAAAGATAAGAGACCTATAGATCCTACAACTACTAGGAGCCAGTCCATTCCCTCCACTCCATATATGCACTCTATTGCGCCTCTTTCTTTTATGCCTGGTTCTACTATACAACCCCAGTCTGGTCAGTGGGTCTTCCAGGTGGCAGCACCTCAGCCGTCCTCATTTACCCATTCTACTTTTATACCGACACCTATGTATTACCCACCACGGGGCAGATCTCCTAGCATATTGGCTACTTTGTCTCCTTCTCCTTCTCCACGTGGTACACCTCCCAGTGTATCTAATTTGCGCCTTAGAGATATCAGCTCTGAGCTTGTGTCATAGCCATCCACACTAGCTCTGAGCCAAGCTTAGAACCATTCTCCTGCACCTGTACTAGTTCCTGTACAGGCACCGAAATATCATGGTCTACAGCCGGGAGATACAGATTCGATCGGTCGGGTTTTTATCGTGCCTTAGGGAGCTGGGTAAGATTGTCTTTTATTAAGTTTTCCTAAGCTTTTTTTCATCTTAATCTTATATGCGTTGTATTTTTTAACTGCAGGTACTATCCAGATCACGAAACTACAAAAGCCATACTAGATGTTATTCAGAGGCTTTATGGCAATCGGTTTTATACTTCATAGGGTTAAATCCCATATGATACTCGACAGGCTATATTTAGAGAGTTTAACGTATGCATCTTATTATACATTTCATAACTTGAATTTGGTTTTATATAAATCATCTAACATTAGCCATTTGATTTGCGGATGTTGGGTACATGGGATCCAATACACAATGATAGGGTTGCTGCGAACTTTGAGAAGAAGGAGGGTGCAAGGTTGTCTGATTGGTTTTCGAGGGCTAGAAAGTATATGAGGAAGACCTAATGGCTAACCGATGGATAGTGGGAGCAACTTAAGGCACATTGACGAACTCCTGAGTTTATCGACAAGTTTGAGCAAGCAAAGGCTACCCATGCGTCCCAGAAAGGTGGCTATTCGCACACTGCTGGTGCAAGAAGTCAGGGCATGTGGTTGGACAATGGAAAGTAGTTTTATACTTTTAAAGTTACCTACGATCAATATGTCATTATTGAGTTATTAATTCTATCTTTAACTTTTTTTTTTTGCAGAAAAATGCTACGGGACAGATGCTGACTCAGGACCAGCTATTCCTAAAGACCTACACAAAAAAAAAGAAGCAGGAGTAGGATCCGATCGAATGGGTTGACAACAGGGCTAGTGATTCCTATGTAAGTGATAATTTTATTATTTAAGTAGTTATATATAAGTCTAATTATGATATATTCGTTATATAATTAGTTTCATTTTTTAATATACATATGCAATTTATGCAAGATGTGGACCAGTACAGCCAAACTCAGCCTAACCACCCGAGCTGTCCTCCACCGGAATTAGAGATAGATTTTGGTGTAGAGCAGTTGGGGGAGTACAAAAGGGTAGAGCGTACGGTCTAGGCCCAAGGAACATCTTAAGACTCCTTCGGTTAGGATTGCGAGGTGAAGGGTCTTCTCGACAAGTCGAGGGAGTTGATGGTGTTCAAGTCGCAGCTATGGCGCAACAAATCGAAGAACTTAATCGGAAATTAGCTGAGATCGAGGCAAAAGGACTTGAAGAAAGTAAATTGATGAAAGCGAACCTTGAATCGCTCAAGGAACAAGTTAAAAGCCACATTACATGTGGACCATTTGGTGTGCCCCCCCCCCCCCCCCCCCCTCTCGACCCAGAAGATGATGATGCAGATTATGATGATTGTGATTTCGTAGCCCGAACACTGGATGAAGAGTTGTAGTAGTTTGGATTTCATAATGGACTTATGTTTTTTGCTGTATGGTACTTTTGGTTGGACATTTAAATATTTTGAACTTTGAAGTTCTATCTGATGTGATTAGATAGTGTTTGATTGTTACTTAAGGTGATTTTATGTGTTGTAACTCTTTTAGAATTGATTTGGAGCATTTTAGTGTTAGTTTTGAGAAGGTTTTTGTGTTGGTTTTGTGCAGGTGTGGCTGCAGAAAATGCAGGAATTTTCCTAGAAAACCGACGCAGTCCGTCGGTTTTCTGGAAATTAATTCTGTATAATTTCCAGAAAATCGACGGACTGCGTCGGTTTTTTTAATTAATAAAATATAAATTAAATAAAAAAACCAACGCAGTCAGTTAATTTTTTATAAAATTTATATTAGTTATTTTTAAATTTAAAAAAATAAAAATTAAAAAATCGACACAGTCCGTCAGTTTTTTTTTTTTTTGTTATTGGATAAAAAATCGACAGACTGCGTAAGCGACACGTCCAGCGCAAAAAACCCACGCAATCCGTCGGTTTCCAGAAAGCGATACTATGAATACTGACGGACCATGTTGGGTCGATTTCCCGTCTGTTTCAGTAAAAAAACCGATGGTCGTCGGTTTTTGACAGTTTTTTAGTGGTGGTTGTTCTTTCATGCTAAATCCTTACTTTACATTCATTTTTTGATTTGAGTGTGTGGACTATTTCTTCTTGTGAGGACAATTGTGTCATGATAGGTAGGTGATGTTATTAGCTTTCTTTGACAAAGTAGGTGAGCGAGCTTAATTTGATGAGTTAGAGTTCGTCTTTAAAGTTAGGAGGCTAGAAGTTTGTTGTTTGCTTGAGTTGACTTGTATATCTTTCATGATGATCAGGAAGTGTATATTTGATGGTTTTGTACTTGCTCGAGGACGAGTAAGAGTTTTAAGTGTGGGGTGGTGATATTCGGCAAGAAATTCATATTTTTAGCCATTATTTGCCTCACATTCTCGTCTTATAGTCGTCTTTTTAGTATTAGTTATAATGAGTTGCGCTTACTATAATATTTTTACTATGTAAGAATAAAACGGTGTGAAGATGAAAGATGTGGAACAAAATTGAGCGAAAACTCATTGTTGACACCCAATTTTGTCCTTCTTTCTTCCAATTTACCTCTTTGAGCTTCTATTTAATTAATAAATTTATAACATTATTTTTCTAATTCATTCAGTACTTCCTCTATTATATATTAGTCATTGTTATCATAATTATTTTGATCAACTTTTGTTACAAACTAATACTACTACCGGTGTCGTTGTTTTTATTATTGTTATTGTTAGTAGTAGTAGTAGTAGTAGTAGTACTATCAATTATTGTTATTATAATTATTTTTATCAACTTTCGTTACGAACTAATACTACCACTGTTGTTGTTGTTGTTGTCGAACCAGGAAATTACATCGCACCTTTTCTAGGGGTAAAGACGATGCTCTCATTTGGGGATGTGCGGGGGTAAAGACGATGCTCGCATTTGGGGATGTGTGCAACAACAACAACAACACCACCATCTCGCTCAGCAAAGAGGGTTGTAGGATTGGTAAAAGAAGTGTCACGACCTATTTTGCCTAAGTCGTGCGGGCACTTACCTTCCCACCTCGGTAAGCGAACCCTTAACCCAACAAGGAATAAATACATAAATAAATGAAAATAAGCAACGGAATGGAATAATTATGTAAGTCTCACGATATATATAGTGCGGAATAGTAGCAACACCCCCAGGGTCTGATCTGAATAATACAAGAGCATCTAAAGAAAGAGAAATAATACAATTCCGAATAGTAATACATAAGTGTCTATGTCTCTGGATAAAATAGGACATAAAGATAGGAAGTCTTCAAGGCGGCAGACGACCATGCTCACCCTGGAAACTCGACAATAGAGATGAAGCGACTATCATCCACGCGTCACATAAGTGGATCCGACCTGATACTCTGCATTCATAAAAGAATGCAGCAAGTGCAAGTCAGTGCAAACAACAGTACTGGTAGGCATCATCGGCCGACTAAGCATAGTTAACACAATGTAGATAATAAAGCAGATAAGCACATAAACCAACAAGTATATGACAATACAATTAATTCCAAATGTCCGTCATCACCTACGTAAAGCATCTAATCCCCAAATGTGCCAAAAACTGTATATATCCGATCCAATCCATGTCACAATACAACACCAAACATCTCAATCATGTCATAATGCAATGCAATGCAATACAATGATGGTATGAATGCAATGCAATGCCATGCAAATAAGGTGTACACATGTACTCCGGACAGAAATATCAACGTCTCAAGAGCACAACCCAGCGTGCCTCGCGAAGTCTAAGTGCCACCCGTCCCGTATCTTTTCCCAACAGATAGACAGGACCCCAGATCTTTGCCCACGGGGGGTTCTAATCGGCACCACCCTGGGGGACCCGCGGAGTCCATGCACTAACAACGATTACAGAAATAACATCGGATATCGGCCATGCAATCAATGATTCCGGGATGAACATCGGACATCGAACTCTCACGTCACTCAAGTAAAAAAGTTCTCTCAAATATCAATTTCACTTAATCAACGATTCTAGGATGAACATCGGACATCGGCCACTCACGCTAGTCAAGTAAAACTAAGTCTAGCTCATCAAGTGTTTCATCAATGTCATCAATATTTGAACAATGTATCATGAAGATGAGAGTACGTGCAATGCATGAATCACATCAATAATCATGCTCAATATCACAAGTACCAACAGTAGGTACACTAATAATATATTCGAATCACAAATACCGACAATGGGTATGCCAATAATATAACCGAATCACAAGTACCAATAGTGGGTACGCCAACAATATATCGATGTACAAATACCAATAGTGGATATGCCAACTATATCATAATCAAGACGATAAACAAAACTCAATATCTATCAACACTCGCGACATCAAGCCAACACAATAAAACAATCAACTACAACACAATGGGGTGGCTAGTCCCAGCACACAACAGGGCCCACCTTAAGGCAATATCCAACCCGACTTCATGCCCAAAGGTTCACATGCTGTCTCCGAAAATACAATCTAAATATGTGCTTCACTATACGAAGTTTCACCAAGGGTAAGCCATAACCTACCTGGATTGCCGAACCGCAGCACCAACAAAACACTCCTTTTGCCTTGCCTTTCCGCTGAACCTCAGAACCAAAGTAGTCTAAGCATAATCGAATTCTAGATTAAAAATCATGACGAATGATACTAATATTGCTACTATTCAAATTAAATCGGGGAAACGGGCCCACAAGGGCAAAATAGAAAATTTGGAAGCAAAATGCCAAATTAAGTACTAGATGATCATTACCCAGCCACTAATTACTGATTTAACTCAAAGATTAGCCTAATTTCTGATTTCAAGCAAAACCCCCAAATTGGGTATAAACCCTAATTCTTTGATTCCAAAATTCAACGCTAAAAGTGGAAGATATATGATTAATAAGCTTAGATTAGTCAAAATCTATCATAAATATCATCTATTTCCTTATACATGAGCCTAAGGAAAAGTTCATCAAAACCCTCCTTCAAGTTCCATCACTAAGGGATTGTTAAAGGGAAGGGGGAAATCTAAGATGATTGTGATTAAGGAAGAGTTAAGGATTAGGTAAGATTTACCTCCAAGAATGTCTCCAAAATATCTCCAAGAACCATTCCCCAAAGCTCCAATTTCGAAATGGAAAATAATGAGAGCATAAGGGCTTATTTAAATTACATTTAATGAAACACCTGGCCCGTCACCACCACGATGGTAGTGGGGCCGCTACAGCACCCTCAAGACCGCCATGGTGGCAATACACATGGCCGCCCCAGCGGCCAACACATCGCAACAACGGTGCCACTGGGACGTTACTGGTGCCGCCATTGCGGGTACCACGTACCAGAATCCCTCAATTTTTCTAAGTCTTCAATCGAAATCCCAGGTCATTCCCGAGGCCAACTGCTCACAAACCATACACACATACCCACGCAAAATTACGCTACGAACGAGCTCGTGGCCACAAAATTTCAAACGGAGGCCTCGTTTACCGAGTCAATCCTCGATGCCTTAATTCCAATTTCCCAACCCATGTCCTGAAATGCATCCGGGTGCATAGGGAACCGAACTAATTACACCCATAAGTTCTAAACGGTCATCCGGACCTCTCGGAATCGACGAAATTCCAAAAAAGGTTCATTTTCCCAAAAGTCAACTTTGGGTCAACTATTTTCCAAAATTCCAAAATTCGATCTAGACACCTCGAGAAGCGTGCCAACGGTCCCCTCGGGTAAAAAATGAGCTAATCAATGCTCGAGTACAGGTGAAATTTTTGAAAAGACTATAATGACCAAACATGTCGTTACATCAGATACCAATTGAACTGTCGCTCGTCCTCGACCGAAGAAAAGAAGGAAAGCAGGGAAATACCTGAGTCAGTGAACAATTTGGGGATATCGGCTACATATGTCAGACTCGGTCTCCCATGTAGCCTCCTCCATAGGACGGTGTTTCCATTGCACATTCACAAAAGCAATCTCTTTCGACCTCAACTTTCGAACCTACCTATCTAAGATCCCAATAGGTTCCTTTTCATAAATCAAGTTCTTATCAAGCAATATAGAATCCCAATGGACAATGTAGGCACCATCGGCATGGTACTTCTTCAGCATTGAAACATGAAAAATCGGATGAACTCTCACCAAGCTTGGCGGCAATGCCAACTCATAAGCTACATCACCAATACAGTATACAACCTCAAACGGGCCAATATACCTAGGGCTCAACTTGCCTCTCTTACCAAACTTCATAACACCATTCATGGGTGATACTTTCAATAGAACATGGTCACCAATGGAAAACTTCAAATCCCGGACCTTCCGTTCCGCATACATCTTTTGCCGACTCTGAGCTGCTAAAAGCATGGCCTGAATAACTCTTACCCTATCAAAGGACTCTCTCAATAGATCCGAACCCCAAGGCCGAGCCTTGAACCCATCAAACCAACCGATCGGGGATCTACATCTCCTACCATATAAGGCCTCAAAAGGTGCCATACCAATACTCGAATGATAACTGTTGTTGTACGCAAACTCTACCAATGGTAAGTGGTGATCCTAATGACCAACAAAATAATAACACACGCTATCAACATGTCCTCGAGCACCTGAATGGTCCGCTCGGACTTGCCATCGGTCTGGGGATGAAAAGTTGTACTAAGATCCAATCGGGTACCCAACTCCTCATGAAACGCCCTCTGAAATAGGAAGTGAAAATCGTACCCTGATCAGATACAATAGAAATAGGAACCCCATGTAATCTCACAATATCCCGAATGTACATCTTGGCCAACTTCTCAGCGGTGTAGAAAACCTGAACTAGAACAAAGTGAGCGGACTTAGTCAACCGATCAACTATCACCCAAATAGAATTAAACTTGTCAAGGGTCTTCGAAGACTCGTGACAAAATCCATGGTAATCCTTTCCCACTCCCACTCGGGAATTGGCATCCTCTGAAGCACCCCACCGGGTCGCTGGTGCTCATACTTTAGCACCTGACAATTTCCACACTTAGCCACAAAACCAACTATATCTCTCTTCATCCGACGCCACCAATAGTGCTGTCTCAAGTCACGGTACATCGTAGTCATCCTCGGATGAATGGAATAGCGAGAGCTATGAGCCTCAAACAAGATCAGCTGAATCAGATCACCAACACAAGGAACGCAAAGGAGTCCTCTAATCCTCAAAATGCCCTCCGAACCAATCACAGCCTCCTTGGCCTCACCTCTTGAAACCTTATCTCGGATCTTGCTCAACTGAGCATCCTCAAACTGATGAATCCTGATCCGATCCAGTAAAGACGACCATGCCTCTATACAAGCCAAAATCCTGCTCGGGACTAAAATAACAAGGCGGACAAAACTGTTGGCCAAAGTCTTAACCTCCATGGCCAACGGACGCTCGAAAATAATCAATCGAGCTAAAATCCCCATACTAACTGCTTTGCGACTCAAGGCATTAGCCACCACATTATCTTTCTCGGGATAATACAGAATAGAGATGTCATAGTGCTTCAGGAGCTCCATCCATCGGCGCTGCCAGGAATTAAGATCGCTTTGAGTTAACACATGCTGAAGACTGCGGTGATCGGTGAAAACCTCACAATGAACATCGTATGAATAATTCCTCCAAAGCTTCAAAGCGATGACTACGGCCAATAACTCAAATCATGGGTAGGGTAATTCTTCTCATTAACCTTTAACTAACGGGAAGAATAACCTATCCTCTTGCATCAACACCGTACCCAAACCCATACGGGAGCTATCACAATAGACAGCGAAATCCTTACCTTCCACAGGTAATGCTAAGATCGGGGCTGTAGTTAAAAGAAGCTTGTGCTTTTGAAATCTCTCCTCACAATCATCCGTCCACTGAAAGGGAACATCCTTCTGGGTCAATCTGGTCATGGACGAAGCAATGGCAGCAAAGCCCTTCACAAAGCGATGGTAATAACTGGCCAAACCCATAAAACTACGAATCTCAGTAATAGTAGTGGGCCTTGACCAACCTCTCACAGCCTCAATCTTCTGTGGGTCAACCATAATCCCCTCCTCAGATACCATATGGCCCAACATGAGCTAAATAAGCTAGACACCTCTTACTTACTAACTTCTTCGCCCGAAGGAAGAAAATGATCTTCTTTGGGTCGAGACTAAGAGTACCTCTCTACTCAAGTCTAGGAATGCCCGGCATGGCTGAGGTGACTATCTTGGCATGACAGTCCAAGATCTCATGATAAGGAGAAAGCCAGAACATCCCCAATATAATATCAAAGTCGACCATACCAAGAATCATCAAATCTACCCAAGTGTCATACACCATAAAAGTAACCAAACAAGACCGGTAGACTCGATCAACAATCACAGATTCTCTAACCAGAGTAGACACATGAGCAGGTATATCTATGCTATCACAAGGCAAATCCCAACCAATGGCATGAAATGCAGATACATACGAATAAGTGGATACAGGATCAAATAACATAGATTCTGCTCTATGACGAACAGAAATAGTACCTGAAATCACAGCATCTGAGGCCTCTACCTCAGGCCTACCAGGAAATAAGTAACAATGGGATCCACCACGCCCAGCCTGAGATCCCCCTCTCGTACCCTGAGTACCACCTCTAGAACCATACCTCTTTTGCCCCTGAATGGCTCAGTCAGCCCCCTATTTATCACCATGGAATAAGACACAGAACTGACACATTCTGTTACCCACTGAATGAACTCAAAAGGAAACCCAACTCTACTAACATACTTTTTAGAAAACACCATTCAATAGAGTCATATGCTTTCCTTAAGTCCACTTTCATTACACACGTAGCTGAAAAACCTTTTCAAGTGTACCACTTCAATAACTCAGGGCTAAATAAAATGTTGTCAATAATACTTCTCCCTCAATAAAAGCTGATTAGGTAGGGCTGACTATGGTGCTAATCACAGATTTTATCCTATTAGTCATGACCTTGGTGATGGTTTTGTAGATAGCTGTACAACAAGCAATAGGTCTATAGTCTTTTACCATAGTAGAGAAAGGAACTTTGGGAATAAGAGTAACTGCAGTGCAGCTAATTGATTGTAGAAGCTTACCAGTCTCAAACAATTCCTTCACTACCTGAACCACATCACCCTGAATGATCTCCCAGTTATGAACAAAGAACTCCACAAGGAATCCATCCATACCTGGTGCTTTTTCATGAGGCATCTCTTTGATAGCTGCCCAAATCTCTTGAGTTGTGACAGGTTGAACTAAAGCACCTCTTTGCTAATAATTGATATAGGGTCCTTCTTGATAACCACAAAATTAGGGCATGGCAACTCCTCAGCTTGTGACCCTAGTAGATTAGTAATGAAAGAAATGAATTCCTATTCCACCAATACTAGATCAATAATTTTGTTTCTAGCTTCATTATAAATGGAAGATATAGTGTTTCTGTTGGCCCTGATTTTGCATTGAGCATGGAAGTATCTTGTGTTGGCATCACCACAAGATATCCATAAGGCTCTAGATTTCTGTATTAGAGCTTGCTCTTCTACCAGACTCCACTTGTGTATCTCACCTAACAAATGCTTCTCAACTTGTATTAACACTTGATCATTTGGCTGGATTGCCATTTGACCTTGTGTAATACTCAGTTCTTGTCTAGCTCTATTAAGCTTCTTCTCATACGATGCTATGTAGGTGGTTAAATCCTTCAACCCAACCTTTAATTTTTTCAGTTTTGGCCATAGTCTAAGCATTTTTCCCCTTATAAGTTCTATTCCACACTGTCTTGACAATACCTTTGAAGTCGGGATGATGTAACACTAGTTTAAACAACTTGAACGGCTTTGGATATAAGGTCATTTGTGCTGCAAATTAAATGAGACCAAGGGAATGATCTGACATTCCAGGAATTAAGAAATCAGCTTCCACTTGACCATAATCCTGGATCCATTTGAAGTTACCAAAAACTTAATCAATCTTTGTATACACCCTACTAGCTTGTTGCTGCTTATTGCAGATAGTATAATACCACCCTTTTGATCTGATAGGAGTAAGTTGTAGGTTGTCCACACACTCTTGGATGTCTTTGGTCTCAGATGACAAAATTGCATTAAAGTAGCCACTTAAGAGCCATGCTTCTTGTGTGATGTTCATTTGACCGAGATCTTGCCACAACTCAGTCCTTATATAAGGTTCATTATGTGCATATATAACAGTCAGGTAACAGGAGAAAGATGATGCCAAATTTCAAACAACACAATGGACAAATTGCTCCTTCTTGGTGATGATTTGGACAGTGACATGAGGCCTCCAAAACAACTAGATTCTACCATTAGTAGCCATAGGATAATTGCAACATATATTCCATCCTTGTGCTACCTTTCTCAGTATATTCCCTGCCTTATGTCCTTTACTTTGGTTTAAAGACACCCAAACACATCAACCTTGTTTTTTTTTTTTCAGAAAGAGTATCCATTCCTTCTGTTTGAGAGGTAGGTTGAGACCCCTTACATTCCATGCTACTATAATTACTTGGGGTCAGGAGCAGCCCCAGGGTCTCCATCTTGTTCAGGTCTAGCATTGGTGGACTTGTCTCGGAGCTCAACAAACTTATTAAGGCTAGTAATCCCTCTAATGGACATAGTTGAGTCAGTTAGGCCATCTAAAGTAGAAGCTGCATAGTTGAGTCAATTAGGCTAGCTGAAGTAGAAGCTGCACCAGGATCAACAGCCTTGTCCTTGCCATTGTTTGGCTCAGCTATCACATTTGCAGGTGCTATCACTTCCTTAGTAGCCCATTCTTGTCTTGTATCATTTTCCTTTTTTGTCTTCTTCTTTTCATAGTAATTCTTTTAAGGGAACGTCAGGCTGCTGTTTATCCTCCCCAATCCATCAATATTCCATATCATGGCCAAATCTCATGCAGTGATTACAAAACTTGGGCTTCCAGTCATATTCAACCTTCTATTGGAAACTTCCAGCTGGTTTAAGCATTTCAATACATTCTAGGAGAGGCTGAGAGGAATCAACCTCCACTGACACTCTAGCATAGGATATTTTCTCTATTTCAACAGTGAATTTATCAGTATAAAGTAGTCTACCAATAGCACTTGCCAATTTACTAAGTGCTTCACTCGACCAATAACCCACAGGTAACTCAAGGAAAAGAATCCACAATTGAAATTGTTGTGATACAATCAAGATTAAATTCAAAGTTCAGCTCCCAAGCATGGATTACAAATGATCTGTTATGAAAAGTGTAAGGACCCCCCATCAAAATCCTATCACAGCTAGTCTCATATTCAAACCAAAATATGAAATAACCTGCATCATATGATAGAATCTGTGTTTTGCCACATTCTGTTACACCTCGAAAATTTCCCCGCGAACGTACAGTGAAAAGTTGCAGGTTTGCACTTTGACCCAGTTGGTCGTAAAGTGGAATACGACCCGTAAACTACTATCGTCCTCCAACCTTTCAAAAATTTCAACTTTCTGTCAAATGTCTAAATGGTTAAATACGACCCAGAATACGGACCGTAAATCGAAATACAGCCCGTAAACTGTGATCGTAAACCATCATGACTCTAGCAAACCTTTCTGGTTCTGTTATGCTTAAATATGATCGCAAAGGACCGACCGTAAACTAGAATACGGCCCGTAAAGTGGGTTTACAACCACTGTGCATCCTGACTACTGTTCATAAAAAATCAGATTTTGTGATTAATATAAGGGACCCTTTTCATTCATTTTCATTTCATTTCTCATCTACACCACTCAAGAACTCTCTAGAAAATTCTCCAAACACTTCAACCATAAGAGTAACAAGGAAATCAATGATCAACAACATTAAATCCATGAAACAAAGTGTGTGAAACTCAAGTGAAGTTCATCCAAACCAAGAAGCTCCAAGAAAGGTGAAGTAGGGTTTTGGTGCAAAAGGAAGGATTCCACCCTAGGCTTGCTCCACCATCATCTAAGGTAAGTTTCATGACTCCATCATGTTTTTTAAGGTATTGGAAAGCTAAGATGCTTGAATGGTAGGAAAACATAGAAGATGGGTCTTAAAATGGATGAATAGTGTCACAATTGAATGGTAGTTGAATGGAATCATAAATGTTGATGCGCTATGATTATGAATATGTTGAAAAGGATGCTTAGACCATGAAATAAGTATCATATATGGGGAAACGCGATAATGAGTTATAAGTATAAATGTGGAGAAATCAGGGAGAAATGGTGGATTGTGGTTAGTTCATGCAAATGATGATTGTTGATTTCAATATTGCGAGCGTTTGGGAGTTAATATAGAACATGGGAAAAGTAGTATAAACAAAGGAAGTGCCGCCCAATTTTCCCTAGAAATAGTAGCGCGTTCTTATAGTCGATTAACTAACGTAATGCGAATTCTCTTTTGAAGGTAGAAATGCGATATCGAAGGAGAACAAGTGAACGATAGCTTAGTTAAACATCAACGGTATGTGACGCTAGTCCCTTTTTTCTAATGGCATGAATCCTATAGCGTAACCTATTTCTTATCCATGAGCCTATGTCTATAATTAGCTACACAAGGTAATGAGTTAAAGTATAGAAAGTCTAATGATGTTATTTATCGCTTACACTCACCTTATATACTAATTCCTTCAAGGTGAGGCAGATTGTCCATGATTGTTCCATAATGTAATCGGGGGATCACGACCTTACGTCAACCCGATAGAGTATGGTTGATCTTGAGCCTTATGTATGTATGTATTATGGTAAGGTGAGCATATTGTGACGAGCATATGATGATATTACTATTACACCATGCCTATTTGGCCGGGCAGTCACCGCCAAGGCGGGCAGCTATGCGATACACCATGGCCAGATGGCATGGGCAGACACCACTAGTAGGCGGCATTGAGATGTTACCCCAGACGCGGGAGGCCTTGACGCAGGCTAATGTTATGATTATCATACCGATCCGATACGGACGGGCAGTTTATACATGATGCATATATGATATGATGATTAGCACGAGTAAGACAACATGACTTGTTTTCCTTATACTTGACAGTCAGATTCAGATGTTCTATACTGCTATCTTCTTTACATCATTGTCTTATTTCGTTGTTTATGCCTCTCACACTCAATACAATATTCGTACTGACGTCCGTTTTCTTTGAACGCTGTGTTCATGCCCACAGGTAGATAGGGGGGAGAGCTCGATCCAGATCCGTAGTAGTTGTCAGCTGATTGGAAGCCCTCCATTGTCCCGGAGGTGCTCATGATTATTATTTTGTATATATATACCCATGTATATGTATTTTTGGGCACGACGGGATCTTGTCCCGTCCCTATGTTCAGTACTCCAGTAGAGGCTCGTAGATACGCAGTGCGGGTTAGATGGTCTCACGAGGCCGCCACTGTATATATATATATATATATATGTATTATTTTGATAGCCTAAAGGCACATGTATATGAAAGTATTTTATGTTCTCATATGAAATATAATTTTCCTACGCTAAGAGTATAAAGCTAAAAAAAAGAGCATTAAATGAGTAAAACGAGCGACAGAACGAGCGGTGCTCGGCGGTTATCCCCGGGTACCCGTCGCGGCCCCTAGTTGAGTCGTGACAAATTCTTCCTGCTAGGAGTTACATAATTATCCATAATCTTCCAAAATGGTGTATCCCCTATGTTGACACCTAATTTTCACCTAGTAATTCTCGTATTTTAATTTTCAAAATTCCCGAGCAAACAGGTAATAAGGATACGCTTTAAAAATTTTAAAATTTCAAAAGTCCCGAGAAAATTGCAAAAATCGACGTTTAATTATTTAAGTTATAAAATTGACGATTGTAAGAATATTACGAGCTATTTACCTTCATAAATATAATTCAAAAGAAAATGCGTATCTTGCTCTGTCTAACCGGAAAGATTGCTCATTAAAATGACGTACGAATTACGGCTCATTTTGGCCGCATTTTTCACATTTTTAAGTATTACCCGGAACTATGTCAATATTGGGCTCATAATAAAGCTTGTATTTTAAAATGGCGTATTACGAATTTTGCTTTCATAAAAGTAATTTTATGGAGAGGACTTATCTCAGGCGATATTAGAGGCGACTTAGGGTTTCCTTCAATTACAGCCAATTCATGGCGATTCAGGGCTAATTCTCGCTGGATTTTTGAGGGCTTTTTCCCTCTGTCTTGTTTACTGACTGTTCCCAAGTTTATTTTTGTATAGACTCGAATTTAGTGGTTTAGTTGGGATATTGCTCGGATCTTCTGAGTACGTGGTTGCCATGGGCAGGGCCTTGAGCCCTTGGCCAACTTGTGCACCACGTACTAAAAACAGAGGATCTAGGGTAATTTTCCAAAAATTCTGTACAATTTGAGTACCATTTTAGGGGTTTCTATCCTATTTGTACAATTTAGACGTTGCAATGTACTGGTTTTTGTCCTATTAATGACTAGGTGTACTGTCCTTGTATTTTGCTGATTTGTTGGATTTTTATTTGAATTTTAGGATATAAATTTGTTATATTGTGTGATATGTGCTACTTTCTGATTGATAGTAGTACAATTTTTTTTTTTTAAATAAATTGTGTTTTTGCAGGCCAGGCCTGTTAGAACTTTTTATTAATAAATGTATAATGTAAAAAATAGTCTATTACAGCATGTCTATAATACGAACTAGCTAAAATTAAAAAAAATAAGAGACTGTCCTCTATTTCTATCTTGTGTGCCTAAGCTAGTATGCACTTTGTGATCATGTTGAGTCAGCTTTGATGATCCAAAACTATGCACACACCATATTATGATCCATACATGTAGTATCATTGTTAATGATCAGGCTGCTGAATCCTCCTTGTTCTAATCCTCAGTTGACACAGTTGTGATTTGTCCATATTGAGAATTCTTCTTCCTTCTGGTGGCATGAGTATAAAGTTATGTTCTTTGATCTCTGCATGATCTAACGCATGATTTGCCAGAAAATCTACCAACATGTTGCCTTCTCTGAAAATATGATTAATTTGTATCTGTATTGCTCTCATGTCCTGTTTGATCTCTTCAATCTGATTTCTCAGTTCCCATGGAATGATCCATGTATCTTGTAAGATGTTTAGAAGGACAAGTGAGTCAGTCTCCAGTTACACCTGTTGAATGTTGTGTTCTTTACAGAACTTCAGTGCCTGTTTTATAGCCTTAGCTTCAGCTTCCATGTTTGTTGCTATTCCCATTTGTTGTGCTTCTTCATAAATCAAATTCCCATTACTATCTCTGATGCAGAATCCATATGAACTTAGCCTAGGATTGCCTCTACTTGCCCCATCTGTATTGCATTTTAGTCTCCCTGAAGGTGGCATTCTCCAGACCACCTTAGCATAATAAACTTTAGGTTTATATCTACTAAGGTGTTGATGCATATTTTCCCAATCACTAGATACATTCTGCAGCCATGGGAATCTCTTCCTTGCCAGTTGATGTAGTATGTGCTGTACTTGTTGTTTCAGTCTGTAGAAAGGAACTGATCCTCCATGTTTAATGGAGTTTCTTCTCTTCCACAATGACCACATGATCACTGCAGGCATTGCTCTATACATAGGCTGCAATTTTGGCTTTGTCTCAGCAAACCACCGTGCCATGATCATTTGATATAGACCAACTCCATCTGTGGGGATACCTGCACAAGAAGCAAAGAACTTCCATAACTTGATTGCTATGGAAGATGTTCGAAATAAATGACCTACACTTTCCTCCTTATGCTCCTCACAACACTAGCATCTTGATGGTATATTGATCATCATCCTTTTCAATATATCTTCTGTAGAGATTCTCCCTTTCTACACTCTCCACATGAAAAAACTTATCTTTATTGGCTAACCTTTCTCCCACATGAACCTATAACTTGTTTGTTTGCTCTCTCTGTGTCTTAGAAAATCCCATGCAGATTTAACTGAGAATCTGCCATTTGTTTCCAACATCCAACATGGTTCATCATCTTCTTCTTCAACTGGTACTTTGATATTTTCCTTGATATGTTGAGCCAATTCCTGATCTAGAGTGACTGTTAACAGTTCCATGTTCCATTCCCCATTCTTCACAAACTGTCTAACTTCTATTTCTTCTTCTCTAGCAGCATCAGGAATGATATAATATAATGCCCCAAGCCTTGTCCAATTCTCATACCAGAAACTTGAAGTTCTATTTCTCAGATACCAAAAGATCGGTGGCTCAACTGCATCTCTTATATTCACCATCTTCTTCCAAGTGTGAGATCCTCCTCTATCTACTGCCATAGTAGGATGCCATTTCTTGCAGTATTTGTTCAACATGTAGCTACCCCATAAGCTTCTTCCACATCTGAAATTCCACCACAACTTAGCAAATAATGCATTAGATATATCAGTTAGTGATCTAAGACCAATCCCTCCTTCATCCTTCAGTAGACATAATTTGTCCCATGCCACCCAATGTTTGCTTTTCACCCCCACTGTATTGCTCCAAAAGAATTTTGTAAAAATCTTGTGCAGCTGCCTTATCACCCAGAAGGAGGATTCATGGCTGACAGTAAATATACTGGCATGGTTTGCAACACATGATTGACCAGCACATATCTACCTCCAAAAGATAACAGTCTGTTTTGCCAAGACAGAATCCTTTTCATCACTTTTTTGACCAAATCCTCATAATATATCAATTTCCTTCTTCCATAAAACACTGGACAGCCTAAATATGTGAAAGGAAAGGATCCATTTCTCATCTTAGTATGTCTTTTAATCCTGCTATTAACTCTGGCAGAAACCTTGTGATGAATATAGTAACAACTTTTATCAGTATTGATCAGCTGTCCTGAGGCCTTCTCATAATTCCTCAAATCTCCTCATCATTTTCTTTAAAGAGTATCCATCCCAGAACAGAATAATATTGTATTATCAGCATAAGATAAATGATTGATTTGAGGACTCCACTTTGGCATTCCATAGCCTATGAAACTTGGCTTCTCATGTAACTTGTTTAGACTCCTTGTTAAGACCTCTGCTGCTATAATGAGCAGTGTAGGAGAAAGTAGATCACATTGCTTTACCCCCCTACTTGATCTGAAAAAACCATGACTTTGACCATTGATTAATACTGAATACCAGTTGTTTGAAAGCAATCTCCATACTAAATCAATGAGAACCTCTCCAAACCCAAACTGTCTTAATACTTTAATCAAAAAAATCCAGGAGAGTCTATCATATGCCTTTGCCATGTCTAATTTGATCACCACATTAGTATGTTTAGCTCTCAAATTAATATCTCTGATGATCTCCTGTGCCAGTAATATGTTTTCTGCAAAATGTTCATCCCTTTCACAAATCCTGTCTGATTGTGAGAAATAATATGAGGAAGAACCTTTGCCAATCTATTCTGCAGTATTTTTGACAGTATCTTATTGGAGAAGGAGCTGAGACTGATAGGCCTCATATCACTTAAAGTATTAATCACCTCCTTCTTTGGCAACAAAACCAAATTAGTATGTGTGGTGAATTATGGTATCTCAGATCCACAAAAGAAAGCTCTAACCATTTGAATCACATCCAGCTTGATAACCTCCCAACACTTCTGATAAAAACTGTCCTGTGAATCCATCAGGCCCACTAGCACTGTCCTCATTGAGTGAGAACACAACCTCCTTTACTTCACTTTCAGATGACAACTCCTCCATATTCTTTTGTTGTTCTTCAGTTATCAGCTTAGGAATATTTTTCAACAATGCATAATCCCCTCCTGAATTTTCTTCACTAAACTGTGACTGAAAGAACCTGATTGCCTCAGAGCCAATATCTACTTCACTTTCCAACCATGTACCAGAAGGATCTTGTATTCTTTTCAAAGTTAATTTATTCCTCCAGCCCCTCACATATGAATTTGTTGAAGAATTTGCTTGTCTTTTACTAAAAATTTGAATATTTTTGAATTAGGGTTTCAAATTAGGGGGAAATTTTGTTGTGTATTTGTTTCCTTTCCATTTTTGTCCCAAAGACCTATTTCTACTCCTATAAATAGAAGGAAAATTGCCACTATTTCTACTCCTATAAATAGAAGGAAAATTGCCATTCTAAGGGGGGCTGATCCCCTTTTTTTTTTTTTGGCTAAAAATTTCTAAATGTTGAAAATCACATAAATCCTTTATTACTTATATACGAGCATATACCAAAAATATTCAATAGATACCACCTATATACTACAAAAACACTGCTAATATATCACTACTATACTGTATAAGAACATTTCAAATATATACTCTACTTACATTATTCTGGAGCTACTGATATTACACAAAAACTCAAAGAAAAGGGCTGTTTTCCAAAGGTTTAAGTGTTGGTGTAGAAGTTGATCCAATGTCTCTTCATTTGATCTTTTGGTTGCCCCAAAAAAAAGGTTTTAACTTGTTCCTACTCATCTTTACTTTATCTTATGAGTTATTCAATGTAGTTTTCTAGTAGTATGGTGTTTTACTTGTTCTTGTTTGTTGATTAAACCTATGATGTACCATATATGGTTAAACTAATGTTGTTTATGTTATTGTAGTAGTGGTTGGTCACTGCCTTTGTCAAATAATGAATCTGTAATGTTTAAAAATGAATAAAATAAGGCTTAAGGGTGGGTTTAAAGCATTTTCTATAGAATTCAGGATAAAATGGGGTTTTAAAAGAAGTGTGGTTGAGAACTTGGTGTTTATCTACCTTTCTATTGAAATCTGAGACTGTTTTGACACAATAAGTAGAATAATAAGGTTAAAGAGTTTGTTAAGGGTAGTCCTTTGATATTAAGGTAAAGAGTAGGTTTAAAATAGGTAGTTAGAGGTCTGGTTGCTGTTTTGGTTCCCACTTAGTATATTTCTCTCGGTTTGAAGTATTTTGGTGTTTGTCTTGTGTAATTGATTATATCTCTTATGCTCCTCTCTATCATCTTAAACATCACTATCCTGTCTTTCACTCTCTTTAAAATGCTAAGTTCAGGCCAAAGTCATTCCTACCTAGTCACTACTATTGCTACGTTCTTTAAAGGCTCTGAAATCTTGCAAATATCTTATGGTGTCTATAGTTTTTGACTGCTTGATGTCTTATTAGTCTTGAATTCTCATTATAGGTTCTTCTTTTGTCCTTTTACCCCTTTATTAACTTATTGAATTTGTATCCATACATGTGTTTATCTGTAACTTTTGTGAACTGTAATAAGAAAACTTGCCGTAAATTTGACCACACCATGCCTAGTACTTTGACCTGTTGTATGTGTCATAGCCATATCCATGCCTTGAATTTCCTTGTTCTCTTTTTTTATGTTAACTTGCAATGTGCTATGACTCCATACTTAATATATGCTGAGTGCTTGATGTCAAAAAATGACAACTTACCTGTTGTTTTACCTTAGTCATTGAGTGAGCTGGTTTAGTCTTAAATTCTAAATTTTCTGTAAAGATCTAAGACATTGAGTGTCACTTGCATATGCTGATATTATTGATTTTTGTAAAGTGGTTTAAACAAATATGGAGGGTATGCCCTTTGTTGTTTTTGCTCTCTATATTCACTAGTGTATAACATGGTATATTTAGTATATTGAGGCCTTTGTACTTAAAAATTTCAGAAATCAGTGAGTATATGAGTTGTATACTGTGTATATCACAGTGTAACACTTAGAAAATTAGAAGGGGGAGGCTGGGGGGAGTATAATGTTGGTATATCATGTATATTGAATCTTCAACACTTAGAGATTTTAAGAGGAATCGAGTGGTAAATTGGTTGTATATCTCGTTGGCAGCCTTGACACTTAGAAAATTTTGGAATAAAATGGAGTTGGGCCTGTAATTTGGTTGGGCCTGTCACCTGTATTGCCTTACTAGTTTTGCAGTCTTGATTAATTCGAGGTTCAATTTCATAACTGGGCCATTTTTGTTGGTTATCCTTGCTGGGCCAGGCCCAACATAAGTTGTAATTCAATTTTGGCTTTGTAATAATTAGTTTAATTTTCGTTGTACTTAGTTTAATTCACGAATGTATACTAATGTTGTTGTATACCCCTTTGTATCTTGTCCACCCGAAAACCCATTGGTGGGTCCCCACGGGGCCCACTAACGCATCTAGAACGAATCAACCCAAATTTGGAGCAAAATGGAGCATACGATAGATTTAAAGCGAACCAGATTGCATAAATACTTTCCTTTTGGGTTTGGTCGGCCCAAACTCTCTATCTCCATTAATTATGTACTCTAAATTATTATTTGCGCCATTATTATGTCAATTCGAACCCTTATAAGATTATCACGTATTTTAAAGTCGCCAAAAAATGAATTTTCTACAAAACTTAAGACTAATTTTGAGACATTAACGTGAACTTGGGGCTAATTTGAACAGAAGGACCAAAATTGTTGATTTTTATGAAATTAAGGACCAAATTAATCATTTATGGAACCTGTGGACTTGTGACATATGGAATGATTCAGACCGATGTTCAGAACTTGTGGGACTGATTGTGCCTCTTTAAGACTTAGACTAAAAATAAAACTTGACAAAAAATAGAATAAAAATGGACTATATATGTAGAATACGATTAATATACAGACTATAATAGTATGCCAAAAACTATTTTCCTAAAAACTACTTTCTATACTTAAAAAATATTTCTTTTCGAAACTATTTTGGGTGGACTTACGTAGAGTCCTACTTAGGTTAAGAGCCTTCGGGTATTATTCTAAGCGTTCTAGTCCGACACCCGACGCCCAATTTTGGGCAAAACTATACCACTTTTGTTTCTCAAAAGTGTATTTTTTTTTGCGTGAAAGACTAAGACTTTATTGCGGAAATATAAAACTAAAGTGATTTTTATCAAAAACAACTTATATATTTAAGGCATACTATTGGAACCTGTAGGTCAACCGTATTTTATGGATTCCTAATACTGGGGTGCCTAACACCTTCCCCGGGGGATCACAGAACCCTTACCTAGACTTTGGTTAGATTAGGATTCTTTTAAAATTTAACCGTTTTAAATGAACCCTTTTCGAACTGGTTTTTATAATTTCCTAAAAATAAGGTGGCGACTCTAAAAATATTATCCATTTAGAGCACCATTAAGTAGAGGTGGGTTTTTCCTTCTTTTCCGGTACGATTGACAGCCGTACTTCCCCGGGATACTTTTCTTTTTAAATGAGGCAAGGGCTAGTCGGATTAACATTAAAAATCCCAACACCCGCTACAGATGGCAACTCTGCTGGGGATAATTTAAAGCTCTAACCATAAGGGTTCTAATGATTTGTGTGTTTGTATGATGTAAATTGTTTGAGTGATATAAATTGTTTATGCGTTTAAATTTCTGCAAAAATATAACTGTCATTCATGCATGCAAAACTGTCATTCATGCATGCATACACCGCCACTCCGGGCATTTATTTTATATTTTTCTAAGGGTGATGACGCGGGATGAGCTGCAGGCATACCTTCACTAAAAACCCTTTTGCTATATTCTTTGGAGGTCTCTAAGGTCGAGTGGGCATGCAGTCATCCCACAGCCTTAGAGAGCCCACACCCAGCTTGTCCGCTTGGGTAACCTGTGTCATTTGCTTGGAAAACCACTGTAGAATTATTAGCGTAGAGCGAAGCCAAATCCTTACTAATATAGCGCATGCTAAATATGGACTCGTTTGGGTATCTCAGACCTACCTGAATTGGACAGGATAGGCACCTTACTGTGTTTAGATGGTATAAAAACCTGAAGACATTGCATCCCACTATTTGCTATTTGGAAGCATTATTGTGCCTTGTGTGAAAGAAAATTACTGTTCCTGGGTGCGGGGAACTAAAAAAGCTCTGTCTTGCAGATATCTCCTAATGTGCAGTTTGGTATGATTATGGGTCCAACACCAAGTTTAGTGATATGGTGGGAAGGTTTGACTATTGATCAGAAGAAAGAGGTAAAGGGTTGCATAGGCATCTGCCTTCCTTGATGAGTATGACTGGGGATTCGGGTCTACTAGAGATTATTACTGGTTATTGGGATAATAATAGAATGTTGTTCAGATCTAGAGAAATAGAGATGGTCCCACTTTAAAAGAAATTAGAGATCTCTTGCAAAGCGTGGGAAGCGCTAACGGGTCCAAAAAGAAGTTAACTCAAAATATCCTCTTCCCTCATAAACCCACCCCAAAAGAAGTCAAAGATATGTTTGCTATCAACAAAACTGATGGGGCATAGGGACCTACTATAGCCTTTAGAGAGTTATATGGGAGGTATTCATCCAAGCAGGGATACGAAAACCATATTCTTGAGTTTTCTTCACTCTAATCCTAGGAAGCTAACCAAACGATAGCCTTTATCACCTGCTTATTGGGAACCATGATATTTCCACTAAACTCCTCCCTAGCTATTGACACCCGAGTTGTCTTTATTGCCCATGTTGTTCTTAGGGGAGTTACAACGAATGGGCTTACCAAATATTTTGACATCATCCCTATTATCCTATCAGATATATATTGAGCTTTGGGAATGTGCCGCAACCATTATTATTACTTCCAGGGTTGCAACCTCTTAGTCCAATGGTGGGTAATCAAACATCTAGATAAGATCAATTTCTCCTTCCGCCGAGATCCGGCCCTGAGAGAGGATGATTTGGGAGTCACTGTTGTGCCTTGTGGGGTTCAAGATAAAAGAGGATGGGCTCACATCTTTTCCAGACTAAGAGAAGAACATATCAAGTGGAGAGTACCTGATTTTCATTCCAAAACTATTTATGTTAAGAGCCGTAGTCATACATATTTATCGCTTATGGACATGAGGGGTATCATACCCTACGCACCATTGAGAGTACTTAGACAATTTGGTATGAGACAGGTTATTCCAAATGTGGGAAATATGGGAGAGTTTGCATGATATTATGAAGAAGGTCATATTGAAGGTATAAAAGATGCCCAGAAAGATTGGAAGAATGTGGTAAGGGAAGATAAGTTGAACGAGGATCCAAACAATTCAAGTCATGATGAAAGACTACTGCGAGTGCTTAGGGATGAGCTAGCTGGTACTGCTACTCTAGAACCGTATCTGTACTGTCGTCTTTCAACTTCCAAAACTCCGACTTTCTGCCAAATGCTCTAATGGTTAAATACGCTTTAAAATACGGACCGTAAACTGAAATACGATCCGTAAACTGAGTTCGTAAATCACCATGTCCTCAGCCTGCCTTTCTGGTTCTGTTATTCTTTAATACGCCCGTGGAATATGGCCCGTATTTTAGAATACGGACCGTAAACTGAGTTTACGACCACTTCTGTACTTTCAACTGTTTTCATTCCAAATCTGTTCTGTTTCCTGAAAAACACTAAAAATCACGTAAAATCACATAGACTTGCTTAAAAACAAGTAAAACTTCTAGCAGAAAAGCATCAATTTGTGGCGTAAAATCACGCCACATCAATGGCATCACGCGGATTAGGGATGAGACACTTCGTACATCTCAGACCACAAGTACTTCACTGCTAGAGCTTCTGGATGAGCAGACTGAGCATGTTATACATTCAGTGCCACAGGGCACAGTTGATCTGGGCACTGAGGGCCCTTCCACAGCAGTTGTCTCCACATCATCTGTAGCTGATGCTACCACTTCTTCAGAGGCACTACCTCGGCCTGCTGTCCCATCTTCAGCTGCAGCATCAGCCTCTGAGGATATCTTTGTCCTCAACAGGGCGAACTTCAGAGAGTTTGCCATCAAGGCAGAGCGAGCTAATCAGCAGGTGACTCGGATATTACAGCAGTTGGGGAGGTTTGTTCGCAAAGAGGTTGCACCAGAGTTAGAGCCTCTTCAAAAGTCTATGGAGAGGCATCACGCCAGGGTGAATGGGAGACTTGACGGTTTAGAGATGCAGATACTCACTATTGAGAAGAAGAGTGAGAGTGGTACTTCTAGAGATTTGAAGACCGAGCTTGAACAGCTCAGAGCTGAGGTCAAGGCCCTTCGTACACGAGAGCAGGTTATTGTGGATGACCCGACACCACTTGAGCTAGTCGCCAGCATTTCAGATTTGATCAAAGTAGTTGACTTGGTGACTGAGGAATAGACTAGGGAAAGTCTCAAGAGAAAGAGGACTGAGATATTGGCTGCTGATGATAATGAGGATAAAGACCCCGATTTCAGGCGAGTATTCGTCAGTCGCGCCTAGACACGAGGTTCACAGGAGCATCTTCCAGCATCAGTGTTATCCCAGCACCAGTCGGGCCGATTACTATAGCTGCTCAGGACCTGCAGAGACAGGGCCAGTCAACTCCACCTCCTGGGTCCACTGAGCCAGCAGTAGAGAGGGCTTCCATTCGCACTAATGAGGAGGAGACACTTCAGCAGCAGCAACGAGATTAGAGCGTCTCAAGTCAGCCCCTCCACTATTGGGTGATGGTATGATTTTGATGCATTGGGGATAATGCATCCTCTTTTTGCTGGGGGTGGAGTAACCTGATGTATCTTGTAGTGTATATATGTGTTAAATCTTGCTTAAAGTAATTGTGACTTTAGTGGTTGTTGCATTTTGAACTTATGACATGGATTTTGAGAACAAATTGGAATGAAAAGGGTATTTTTGAACTTGGAAATGAAATGATTTGAAATTGACCCCTCCAAAATTTTATTTCTTATCATAAGTAGTAATGAATTGACATGTATGATTCTTTTTGTGACATCATAGATATTAGAGTGTGTATGAGTTGAGTGTTCAAATCCTTATGCCATTGTGCGTGTGAGAACTTTCTTGTGTTCATTGTTGGCATATGTGGATCTAGAACTTTCCTGGTAAGTTGTGTTATATTACTTAGGATAGTTAGTTGTGAAGTGATCATAGGCTTTCCTTGTAAATAGTCACTTTAGCCTTAAAAATCCCAAAACCCGTTCTATATGAATATCATTAGTTCCCCCTTTTGAGCCTTTGACTTGTTTTTCTTGATTAGCCGTAATAAACCTTTTCCCCTCTTCATGAATTAATTTCATCTTTGCACATGTTCCCTCCTTGACGCTACCAGAGAAAAGAGGCAAATCGCCTAAGTTGGGGGTGGTATATGTGTGAAGTAGAGGCTAAGAGCCTAAAGCTGGGGGTGTGTGAGTTTCATAGTCGAGAACTGCATGTGGTAGCGGATTAAATTTGAGAAATGTGTTATATAAAAAATAAAAATAAAAGGAAAATCTTAAAAAAAAAATATGATTTTAGCTGCAATTAATTTGCGGCAATAACTTAATTGCCGCTAATTATATTCTAGAATCAATTATTACCGGCAATACCAAACTTTAGCCCTAACAATAAATGCCGCTAAAGGCTTTAGCGACCTTGGATCTAATGACATTAACCAATTGCTGGTAATTGTTTTTGTGGCAATAACTATTGCTGCTAAAAGGAAAATATATTGCCACTAAAAGCCTCTTTTGGTATAGTGTCTCAGTCTTAATTTATGTGACATCTTTTGAATTTTGAGATTCAAATAAATCTTTCTTTGTTCGTAATTTTTTTAATCTTTTAAAATATTTTGGATTATCAATTCTTGAGACTTATAATACATTTTACGTAGTTTCCAAATATTTAAATTTTATTTTAAAAGACTTGAAGATTCTATGCCCGAATTTACGGTAAAAATGAAACTGTTTGACTCTCAAAATTTGAACTATGCCACATAAATTGGGACAGAGGGAGTAGTAATTTTTTGTGGATCTTTTTGTCACTATTAGATTACTCTTTCCCTTTTTTTTTTCTTGTTCCTTATATTAAATATAAGTTTTTCCTTTTACTTATCTATTTTAGCAAATCACGAAAGATTTATTAATTTCTTCTTATAATATCCTTTATCATCAAGTAACTACATACAGTATTAGTAGTCAAACTTAAATTTTCAAAGCATAATTAGTAAGGGTTAATTTAGAATGTTTTACTCCTAATAAATACTCCCCCGATCAAAAAGAGTGTCTACTTAGCCATTTGCACACCCTTACGAAAATACTAACTCCGAGAAAAAATAGATAATTTGACTAAACTGCCCCTAATTAAGATATTGGGATTTGATCACATAACACTTAATAGGGGCAAATCTGAAAAAATCAGGTTTTTTTTTTAATTTGATAAGTGGACACTCTTCGTTATCCGGAGGAAGTAACTTTTTAAGGAAAGTGTCAAGTCAACAAGAGACACCTAAAAAGGAACCAAGGGAGTACATTTTACATTCTATCATTATACAGTTTGGTATGCAACTTCGAAGTCACAGTTTCATTTCTAATAAGAGCATTTATTAGGTCTTACTAATTAGTACTCCCATATACTTCTCTTTGGTTGTGTTCGAAATGAAAAAAATATTATTTTAAAAATATTTTTCAAGAAAATAAGTGTATTCCTTACTTATTTTTTGTATTCAGTATGTAAGCAAAAAATATTATTCATCATTTGTATATAATCTAGACAAGTACTCTAGGATGTGGAGGTGGAGGTGGGGGTGGGGGTGGGACTGTGGCTGATAGATGGTGGGGATCGGGCCTCCTGGAATTGGAGTGAAGATAAGTTGTATTGGTCGGCGAGGAGGAAATAATTTATGTGGAATGTCAGGCCATTTGTGGAACTTTCTTTTTCTACTTCCATTAGGGAAGTCATTTTCCCCATTGTTAAGAAATTATTTTTCTAGAGAAAAATATTTTTCAAAATTTTTGATCAACTAAACATAAGAAAATTGAAAACTTTGTACGGGCACACCCTTCATTTGTTTTAAACCTCTAAAGTTTTGCTACTTTAGTGAATGTCGAATATGCCCGCGTGATCCGTCTTTTGGATCATGACAACTTATAAAGGAGTTAAAACTAAATACATATATTTAGAGCTTTTCTCCGTTGATAATCGAAGGATGATAAAAGACATATTATAAAAGGCACGTTACTCGATTCGGGAGCTTATCAACTTCAATATAAATACATTTTGTTTGACATAAGGATAGCTTGAAGTGAATTTTCGTGTGACAAATTACAATTATATATAAGCGGGAATCGAGATGTTTTGTCGTCCTCACAGATTTTTCAGTCCTGTGAGACTGCTTTACGTGTCTGTGTTTTTTTTTTCCCTACGTAATGCCCTCTGTTATTTTCTTATGGCCATTCTCCTTTCGGCCTTTCTTTGTCTCATAAAAAGATTGTAAATTCTAGTAAGAATAAAATCACATCATAGTCATGAGTTGAAGAATTAAAAAAAAAAACATGAATAGAATGGGCGTGCAAAAAGTGAGGATGTGTAGTGTCGAGGAGGATGAGTCACTAATTCTCAAATAAGAATCCTACCCGTCCCCGAGCCTACATTACAACCCAAGAACAAGTCCTATAGTGATCAAAACTGAACCATCCGAAAGTGTTAGGCATTGAAATTAAGGGCAAGCATATGGCATCTGCACTTGTAAATCATGAACTTCTTTGTGAGCGTGAGTGCTTTCTATTCTCATTTATCCTTGTCCCTGTTCTTATCTTAAAATTGTGTGTGGGACATTCTTTGGTCTAAGTGAGGGCATAATGGTGAATACTCGCGTGCATAGATGCTTCTGATAATGTGATGTCATTGATTGAAGAGTCATAGTCAATTCTAATAAGTTATTATGAAAGAACTTTGTTTTGAAATGAAGAAAGAGGGAGTTGACTTGAAAATGCACATGCCAGTAGTGATGAACAAACACCATTGTAGATACTTTTACTTTGTTTTAGTATAGTTGTAGTTTTTATTTTGTAGTTGTTTCATTTGACTTGCTTGAGGACAAGAAAAGATTCTAAGTTGGGGGTGTTGATTAGACGCCTTTTTAATATGAATTTTGGTTGTTTTCAAGTAAGTCTGGGTCATTTTAATGTGTTTTTGTTGTGTTTTAATAATACGATGGCCCAAAAGCAAAAATAAAGGAAAACGGAAAAAATGCCCACAAATGAAGATTCGACGGTCTGTCGATTGATCGACGGACCGTCCTTTGAAGCATCGATAAATTCAACTTTCCAGTGATAGCCTTAGCTAAAGAGGACAAAGGACGGAGGCATCGACGAAGCGTCGAACTGATCGACGTTTCGTCGTTTGTATCGTCGAACAGATTTGTCAACAAGAAGAGAGAAAGACGGAAGACTCGACGGAGTGTCAAACTGGTCGACGGCACCGTCGAATGGACCATATAACTGAAGAAACAAAGGACGGAGGCATCGACGGGTCGTCGAACTGATCGACGGTCCGTTGATCTTGCTACCAGGGGTAGTTTTGTCAATTGTTGTTGTGCGTTTTTGGAGCCTATTTAAAGAATATTTTAGGTTTTTTTTGTATATATCTGATATTCTCCAACATTTTAATATTAGTTCCATTGGTGGGTGAGCATTGAATACACCACTTTTGGAGCTTAGTGAATACAAAAAGATTCTATTTCCACCATCTTTATTACACTTTGTAAGCTTTATGTCTTTATTATTGCTTTCTACTTTTGTAAACAATACGTGTGAGTAGTTTCTTTAATCAAAGTTGTGGACCCAAATGATGGGTGTTATGTAATAGGTGTCAACATTGCATATATATATAATGGGTTGTGATGTGTTTTATTATTTCTCATATTAATTGTTAGTTAGTGGTTGCAAACACTTACTTATGCCCAAACCCTAGTTTTGTTTGGAAAGATGAACTAAGGTTTGAGTTGAAATAATATAACAAGGACTCGGGGCGCTAACCCTCATTTAATGAACTCACTTAGGGATAAGATGAGTTCTACTTGGCATATTTAATCGGTTTTACTTGCAACTTTTCTATATTTGGGAAAATCATGAAAAGAAATACTTTATAACTATTGGAAAATATTAGGAAGTGCATTACAGATTAAGTGCATACAAAACCACGATCCATTAGAAATATATCATATTGATACCCATAGCATAACATCTAATCACAGCGGGGACACAACTTTGGTTCTTTTAATTGAAACAAATTCCAAATACTTCACAATAGCGAATACAAACCAAAAACCCTTTTTCTATACTAGTCGGAATAGAACTAAAGTCATTAGAGATTAGTAAAATATATGATTAGTATTTGTTTCACACTTTATTCCCGGTGGGATTCGACCCCAACCTAGTTGGGATACTATATTTGACACCGACCGCCTTACGCCATAATTTAGGTATAATTTGAGCGTATCACCTCTTCCTTCTCTTGGCTTTATCGTTCGATCTCGGTGTCTGTAATTGCTATTTAGGAACCTTGTCCTTATTGGTTGTCTTCATCGCCATGTTTTCTGCCTCACAGGCTTCTTCCTTGTCTCTTTTGATTTCGCCTATCCCCAAGGGAGTAGGGAACTTGATCTCTTGATGGAAAGTGGAAGGGACCGCCTGCATGGAGTGAATCCATGGTCTCCCTAATATGACAATATAAGACATGCCTCTTTTTATGACGTCAAAGGTCGTGTCTTGTTTCATGCCATCGGCATGAACCGATAGCTCAATCTCCCCTTGGGTCATCTCACTTGCCATATTTTACCCGGTAGCACTTGTGTCGTGGGGATGATGGCATCATCTACCCCTATTCAGGACACATTGCTGGATAATGTTTGTTGAACTTCCTGGATTAATCAACGCACGTTTTAATGAAAGAATTCTTAATTTGAACAGATATTACCAGGGCTACTGGGTCAGTCCCATAAGCATGGCTCGGACTCAACTCTAACTGAGTGTCGTCGTCATTACCGGACTGATCTGCCTCTTGGTCCTTCTTCCTCCATTCCCCCATACGAGCAGCTGTGATGGTGCCGTCCCATTCAGGAAGCTGAAATATCTTTGCCCGTCTACACAATTCCGTGATAAGACACGGAAATACCATGTTCTGGTTGGGCTTGTGTGCCCGCACATGCAGCTCCTCAGCAATCAGCTCCCCAATATTCATCGGATACTTTGACATCAACGAGGTAATAGTGACTGCCTGACTGGTAGAGAGGGTATTATCTGCCTAGGTTGGAGTGATCCTGTACCGAAGTAACGTCCACCAAAACTTAGCTTCCGTGGACAAATAACTATTAGCAATCTTGATTCTCTCATCATTGGTCCATTTTTGCTTATGTGGCTCAGATGTGATAATCGCAGCAGTCCATTCCCGCACAGATTTCTTGTCTTTCCTGTCTCGTTTGTCTAAGAACAGGCTCAGATCAGTGGGCGCCACAAAATCATTACCGAACAGGACTCTGTTGATGACTTTGGAGGAAATATCGACAAGTGAGTTTCGGACTGTCACATTCTCTAGAATGGGTATCTCATGCAAAGCATGACTCGACTTCTTCATCGACATCAACACAGCCCCATATGATGCATAGAATTCCCACACAATGTGCGGAGCATAATCTCGCGGCTCATGAGTGAACATATCCAGCTTGTACATTTTGATGGTATCATCCAGCTGTGGATGAGCCGAGATACTATCGAAAATCAGTCGCCGTTCCTAAAATATATTCCGCTGCGGCTGTCCCCCAGTTTCTGTCTCGGCCATCCATTGGTCATACAATTTCTTTGACCCTTTGACCGAGAACCGAAGTTTTTCTTCCTCCAGCCGTTTGGTCCTGATGGCCAGTTTACGACCCTCTGGCGACGTACCATCATCCAGATCATTACCATCACTTGTCCCTGCTGAGTCACTCTCCCGATCCGTTTGGTGGGCTGCCCCCCCCCCCCCTACTTGATACTTACGCGTCAAAATCCCCCTCTTCAGACTGGGAGGCTTCCGACGCAGACTTGGACGGGGTCATAGGTGGGGGCTATGATGGCCTTGCCGATGTGCCTTGCGTGGGGGCCCCCCTGACCTTTGGTGGCGGTATAACCTCTGCGCACTCGGATCCTGATTGTTCCCCTTCCGAATTGGAGGGTTCATCTATCAACCACGAATCCGAGCGCGCTTTCTTTCTTGTGCCAGTGCTTTTGGCCCCCGCTTTCTTTGCACTACTTTTCTGACACATTCCTGTAAAAGACACATTATATTAGCTACCATGGAACATCCGATCAACAATAAGACAAACTGACTGTGCACAAAAATTGTGTTCTGTCTGTGACCGTAAACTCAAAATACGGACCGTAAATTAAAATACGATCCGTAAAGTACGATCGCAAACTGCTCATTTTCTTAGAGACCTTTCTGTCCTTTCATGACATGCTTAAAGACGAACCATAAACTGAAATACGATCCGTAAAGTGAGATCGTTTTTCGCATCACAGATCTATGTTTTGATTTCTGGATTTCGTTACACATCTCGGTTTCACATTGTTTTGGGGACTAGGTTACTCAGACTTCACCTAATTTTCTACTAATTTTTCATAATTCCCTCAAGAGTCAAGCTATTGGTGGGCAGGCCAAAACTTCAAATTTTGAATGTTAAAGTATGGAATACCCTCCAACCCATTTGGGTTTTATTAACAACTTCCCAAGAGAATTAAAAGAATTTAACATATCTATCCCCACACAAGATCATTAACCAAGGTAAGCAAGCACTTAATTGCACAAAACTTAGCCTAATCACACTTACCTCCAAGTTCAAACTCACTGCTGTAAAATAAGAGTGGGGAGTGTCAATCATACCTTTTTATGATGAACCAACAGATCACACTAAGCAAAGACTTTGAGAGCACAACTTCAATCACAACCAAATTTAAACCTAGGGCAGAGCAACTTCGAATTTTGTGGGATTTCGAATTTTGAGTGTGAGGTGTGTATTTATGGAGTTTAGAAAATGGAAGATGATGGGTGTTTTGGTGGGAAATCGTGGGGGTTGAGAAGAAGCAGGGAAGTTAAAGAGGGGACGTTACTGGAGAGAAGTTAATGGCGCCAAAATTACACTTGGGTTGCCTCCCAAAAAGCGCTTGATTTAACGTCGCGGCACGACGGTGGTGACCATTCACTCCTTATCTTGGTACACCAGATCATTGTTCGTTCCGAGGTGCTTCAACCTGTATATGTCAACAATCCTATCCTCCAAAACCATTCCGTGATAATGCTTCAATCTCTGCCCATTCACCTTAAATGTCCGAGTTCCATCTCTGGACTTTAACTCAATCGCTCCATGGGGTGAAACACCTACCACCTCAAACGGACCAGACCACCTTGATTTAAGCTTACCAGGCAGCAACTTCAACCGGGAGTTAAACAGCAACACAGGGTCACCCTTGTAGAACTCTCGCTTCAGGATCTTCTTGTCATGGTATTGCTTCATCCTTTCTTTATAAAGTGCTGCACTCTCATATGCCTGGTACCGAAACTCATCCATCTCATTTAGTTGAAACGACCTGAGCTTGTTTGCTTCCTCCCAATCCATATTCAGTTTCTTCAGCGCCCACATAGCCTGGTGCTTAAGTTCAACCGGCAAGTGACAAGCTTTTCCAAACACAAGCTTGAAGGGTGAAGTCCTAATCGGAGTCTTGAAAGCAGTCCGCTATGCCCATAGAGCATCATCGAGCTTGCACGCCCAATCAGTTCTATTTGCATTTACTTTTTTTGCTAGAATACTCTTGATCTCCCTATTGGACACTTCAACTTGCCCACTTGTCTGAGGATGATAAGGTGTTGCCACCCTATGTTTGACCCCATATTTCTCCATCAGTCCCACGAAAGCTCTATTACAAAAGTGGGAACCACCATCGTTGATTATATCCCTCGGAGTACTAAAGCGAGTAAATATGTTCTTCTTGAGGAACCCCATGACACTCTTGGCATCGATATTAGGTAAAGCCACAGCTTCTACCCATTTTGACACATAGTCCACAGCAACCAAGATGTATTGAATGCCACCTGAACTCACAAAGGGTCCCATAAAGTCAATCCCCAAGACATCTAACACTTCTACCTCCATAACAAAATTCATAGGCATCTCTTGCCTTCTGCTGATATTCCCTTGCCTTTGACATTGATCACAGGACCGCACCAATAGATTAGCATTATGAAAAATGGTCGGCCAGTAATAGCTGCACTCAAGTACCTTAGCCGCAGTCCGATTTCCGCTATGATGACCCCCAACAGGAGAGTCATGGCATGCCTTTAGAATTGCCATCACTTCACTTTCAGGAACACAACGCCGAATGATGTTGTCAGCGCATGTTCGGAACAAATAAGGCTCGTCCCAATAGTACTGCCGACCATCCCGCAAGAATTTCTTCTTTTGGTAGGATTTGATATCTTCTGGAACTATGCCTGTTACCAAATAATGGGCAATATCAGCATACCACGGTGCCACCTCCATTGACACAGCCAACACCCTCTCATCCGAAAAAGTATCATCTATATCAAGCTCATCAGAAGGTCTCCCAGCCTCTTCAAGCCGAGAGAGATGGTCAGTAACCTGGTTTTCAGTGCCCTTGCGGTCCTTTACCTCAAAATCAAACTCTTGCAGCAATAGCACCCATCTGATCAGTCGCGGCTTTGCTTCCTTCTATGCCATGAGGTATCTCAAGGCTACATGATCAGTGTAGACACTACTGTGGACCCCAACAAGTAGGCCCAAAATTTCTCAAAAGCAAACACAATGGCAAGCAGCTCTTGCTCCGTCATTGTGTAATTCATCTGGGCAGCATTCAGTGTTCTGCTTGCATAATAGATCGGGTGCATAATTTTATTATGCCTCTGCCCAAGCACAACATCTATTGCAAAACCACTAGCATCACACATCAGTTCAAATGGCAAGGACCAGTCATGAGCAACAATAATAGGAGAAGTAGTGAGACGCTCTTTTAACTCCTCAAACGCCTTCTGGCACTTATCATCAAACACAAATTTAGCCTCTTTTTCAAGAAGCTTGCACATTAGGTTAGCAATCTTGGAGAAATATTTGATGAAGCACCTGTAGAACCCAGAATGTCCCAAGAAACTTCGGACACCTTTGACTGAGATAGGTGGTGGAATTTTTGCAATCACATCAACTTTTGCTTGATCGACCTCAATTCCCTTTTCAGAGATTTTGTGACCGAGGACGATTCCTTCCTTCACCATAAAATGACACTTCTCCCAATTTAGCACGATATTTGTCTCCTCACATCTTTTCAACACTTGACCCAGATGGCCAAGATAGTCTTCAAACGAATCCCCCACAACAGAGAAGTCATCCATGAATACTTCCAAATAGTCCTCTACCATGTCAGAGAAGATTGACATCATGCACCTCTGAAAAGTGGTTGGTGCATTACACAAACCAAAAGTCATCCGGCTAAATGAAAACGCCCCATAAGGACAAGTAAAAGTGGTCTTCTCCTGATCTTCCAAAGCAATGTTGATCTGATTGTAGCCCGAATAACCATCAAGGAATCAATAGTAGGAACGCCCTGCTAGCCTATCAAGCATCTGATCAATGAAGGGCATAGGGAAATGGTCCTTGCAAGTGGCTGTGTTGAGCTTGCGATAGTCCATGCAAACTCTCCATCCGGTGACAGTTCTGGTCGGGACAATTCATTCTTTGCATTCGGCATAACAGTGATGCCGCCCTTCTTAGGAACACATTGGACTGGGCTCACCCATTTACTATCAGCAATTGGGTAAACCACGCCCGTATCCAGCCATTTGATGATCTCTTTCTTGACCACCTCTTGCATATTCTCGTTCAATCACCTCTGATGCTCTACATTCGGTTTGCTATCCTCCTCCAACTAGATTTTGTGCTCACAGATCCCAGATGGAATACCTTGAATGTCTGTTATGGTCCAACCAATAGCACGCCTATACTCCCTCAACACCTCCAAAAGCTGTAAAATCTGCTCCTCAGTCAATAGGGCTGAAATAATCACAAGTAATGTATTGTCTGGACCAACGAACTCATATTTCAGATGTGATGGGAGCTGCTTAAGCTCCAAATTAGGTGGCTCAATGATCGAAGGCTTTGCTGGAGGAGTTGTTCTATTTTCCAGATCAAGATTTAGCTTCTTTGGGTGGTATGAATATGAGCCCAACCCACCAAGTGAATTAACTGTCTCCACTTAGCCTTCCATGCCTTCAGCATCGCAATTCATAAGAATACCAGCTAGAGCTTCACCCAAACTTTCTTTTTCCATCTTGAACTCCACTGCTTCATCAACAACATCAAATGAATCAATTACCGAAATACTCTCGTAAGCACTTGGTAACTTCATCCCTTTGCTAGCCTGAAAAGTCACTTCTTCATTGTTGACTCGGAACTTGATTTCATTTTTCTTCGAATCCATCAGAGCCCTCCCTATAGCAAGGAAAGGACTTTCCAGAATGATAGGAATGTCCCGATCAACAGCAATCACAAAATCAGCGGGCAACATAAAATCACTAACCCGTACAAGTACATCATTAACCACCCCAACAGGTTTTTTGATAGACCTATCAGCCATTTGTAACCTCATAGTAGTCGGCCTTAGCGTCCCCAAACCGGATTGTTTGTATATAGCAAGAGGCATCAGATTAATGCTCGCCCCATTATCACACAGAGCACGAGCAAAATCATGGTGCCCAACAGAACAAGGAATGGTAAATGCCTCAGGATCTCCCTTTTTCTGAACAGTTGTAGATGAAATGATGGAACTCACAGTGTGAGTCAAACTCACGGTTTCATGTTGAACCGTCTTCTTCTTGGTCAGCAGATCCTTCAAATATTTAGCAAAACCAGACATCTCCTTGACAGCTTCCAAGAAGGGGAAATTTAGAGATAACTGTTTCAACTGATCATAAAACTTTTCGAACTTAGCATCTTCCTTCTTCTTTACTAACCTCTGAGGAAAGGGAGGTTTAGATTTGAAAAGCTGCGTCAAAGGGCGGAGAGCCCCTTTTATAGCCTGCTTGCTTGTGTTATCAGCTTCTTTCACCATCTCTGGAATATCAGTAACCTTCTTGTCAGTAGGATTTTTATTAGCAATAATGGGTGCTTCAGACTGCACCTCATCCTCTTCATCTATCAGCTCAAGATCAATCACCTTTTCAGCAGCCCCCTGGAGTGTTTTACCACTCCTAGTAGTGATGGTAAACACATGGTCTACACCGCCTCCCCCATTCTTGGGATTTGGAATAGTGTCACTCGGAAGTCCTCCCTTTTTAGGAGGGTACTGCTCTCTAGAAATATCCCTCATCTGTGACTCAAGCTTCTGAATAGCCGATGTATGGGAACCCATTGTTTCTGTCAGCCCAGATAAAGTCCTTTTAGACTTAGATTGATTGGCCAGAATCTTCTCAAGCATTGATTCAACCTTCGAACTACCTTGCTCTGTTGACTGCCCTTTCGGTGGTATATAAGGATTAGAACTCTTGTTCCCGAAATTGTTGTTGTTGTTGTAGCTCTCTTGGTTCGCACCACCATAATTATTGTTGTAGTTCCCAGAGTTGTTATAAGCACCTTGACCTTGCTGAGGTCTCCACTGATTCTGATTCTGATAACCACTTTGGTAATTCTGTCTTTGGTAACCCCCTTGAGAGTTATTAGCATAATTAGCCTCTTCAACCTGCATAGGTGGCCCATCATGGAACGGACCATCTTGAGTATGGTACATCCCTTTTGGCAAAACTGTATCATCCTCACAAACATTTACCTTCTTGATTTGGGATTCATCAAACTTCTTCGTTAGCAAGGAAATATTTGTTGCAAGTTCTGCCAATGTTTGTTGGGTGTCTTGATTCTCCTTCACTATATTCTGGATCATAGCACTACCATACGGTACCACATCAGCATTGTTTGAGTGTCAAGCCTGATTATGAGTTGTCAGCTTGTTAAGTATGGTGGTCACTCGCCGATAAGTTTTGTTCATGAAACAACCATCAGCTGCATTATTAGCAACTGACTGCGTCACTGGATCTAGCCCTCCGTAGAATTTCTCCATTAATATTTGTTCCGGAAAACCATGATTCGGGCTCTTCTGCAAATACTCCTTGAATCTCTCCCAGGCTTCATATAGTTGTTCCCTTGGTCGCTGCTTAAATTCATATATCTTGTCACGAATTTCAGACTTCTTGCTAGGGGGGTACCACTTTGTGAGAAAAGCAGTCACCTTCTCTGCCTATGAAGTAATCGAATTTCGGGGCAGCTTCTCAAACCATGTTCTTGCCTCTCCAGCTAAGGAATATTTGAATAACGTCAACCGAATAGCATCTTGTGGGACGTTTTTCTGGATGTGATTAGCACACACATCCACAAAATTCTGCAAATGACGTTGAGGGTCATTCTCGGTAGATTTCCGAAAATATCCCTCAAGTTTCAACAACTGATATAGAGAGGAGTCAATTTTCACAGTAGCGCTCCAACTCGAGGCTGAACAATAGCAGATGTATAGTCCTCCTCTGGAACAAGATCAGTGAAAATATTCTCATCATCTGATTCATTCGCCTGATTGTTCAATCGATTCCCCTAGTTACCAGCACGTTGATTTTGCTGATTTTGATTCATGTTCACCTGGTTTACACAGAGTAGCAAACAAGGTGTGATGGAATAAGCAAAAGACTTCAATCAAAGCAAACACTATTTAGTAATTTCAAAACCGTATTCCCCGGCAACGGCGCCAAAATTTGATACGCTCAAATTACACCTATTAATGGTATAATGCAGACGTTGTCAAATATAGTAACCCAACAAGGTTGGGGTCGAATCCCACAGAGAATATGGTGTGAAAAGGTTACTAAAGTAGTACGATGCTAAGTTCTAGGTCTAATATCTTAATCCGAGGATTTTGGTAATAGTTGGTTTTTCTATAACTAATTGCTATCTATTTCTTTGGTGGAAATTTATGGTAAAAGAAACTAAGGTTGTGTCCCCATTAGATAGAGTGTATGATCATGGGTATTGCTCTTGATATACTTCTAATGGATCATTGTATGAATGCACTTAATCTCTATATGAATCTCTATTATTTCCCAATAGATAAAGATTATTTCTTTCTATGATTTTCCCAAATATAAGAAAGTAACTATGAAGAATGATTAATCATGCCAAGTAAATTCTTCTTATTCCTAAGTGAATTTATTAAACAAAGTTTTAAGCTTTGAGTCCTTGATATTTATTCTTACCAACCCTAATTATTTTCCCAAATAAATCAAGGTTTATGGCTTTAATCAATGTTTGCAACCATTAATTATGAATGCAGAATGAAGAATAAATAAACCCTAATAATCCATTATATAAAGCAACTAAGTCAACGCCTATTAGCTGTGGATCTACTTGCCCGGACGCTTGAATCTATTCCATCGCAAACAGTATATCAATCACAAACTCAATCACAAAACACCCATAATTGGGTTCACAACCCTAGTTAAGGGAATTTACCCTAGTTAAGGGAATTTATCTACTCATGACAAAAAACGAGAAATAAGAAATTGAAGAATTCATAATTTCTTACTTTGGAAGAAAAGAGGAATTGATAATACTTGAATTGATGTTTGAACCTTCAAAAACTAGAGAGTATTTAACGTTCTAAGTCAAGAGACAAAAATATTATAATTGATAACTATTAAAACCCTACAATGACTATTTATAGGTTCTGAAAACGTGAAAGTTGCAGATTTGCACTTTGGTCCCGTCGATACGAAATACGGTCCGTAAAGTGAAATACGGACCGTAAACCAGTTTACAACCAAGTCGTCCTTCCAGTTGTGAGCAACTTCAATCTTTTGAAATACGAACCGTAAAGTGGTTTACTGCCCGTAACCTGCCCCCTTTACAACCCGTAAACTTCAAGGGGTCAGTCGCATAGCTTTTGGGGTCCAAAGTGGAGCATTCTCCCTAGGAAAGACATCATTAAATACGGACCGTAAACCACAATACATCCCGTATCTTGTTGGTCGTGAAAGGCAAGGAACATTCTGTTTTGGGCACCACTAAATACGGACCGTAAACCACAATACGGACCGTATTTTGTCAAGCTCAAACCGTATACTCAAGGTACCTTTTCAAGTCCAAATTTCATTTCATCCCACTTTCATTTCTCAAAATTTCTTGATCCTTAGTTGATAGTCTTGGGTCCCTTGTCCTTTGTTAGGGGGAAAAAAATTCGATTTATTTTTTGTGATTTGATTTTGTTGTTTTTGAAGTTTGATTTGAGTTTGTTGTGGTGGGAAACATCTGGAAACGAAATTTGATGTCATTTGGGTAAGAATTGAAGCTTCCACCATTAGAGGTTCATCAAAACTTGAAGAACTCAAAGTCGGTTTCGTTGATTTTGGTGAAATTGAGCTTTGGTTCATATTGGTCTTTGTTGTCTAAGTGGTAAGAAGCTTAGATCTAAAAATTTGGGCAAAAACGAGTTAATTTGGACCACATTAGGTTTTTTAATGTTCTTCATTGTTCATGGTGAAGAAGAAGATAAAAAGGAAAGTTAGATCCAAGGAATCCAAGTCAAAAGTTTAAAAGTTGTTTTTCTAGCCAAAAAGGGTAAATACAAGGTTGAGGGGGTCCCAAGAGGTCAGCCTAATTCAGAAAATCTTACGCAAACCCCGAGGCAAATGAGGTACAATGATATTCACTAAAGCATCTAACGAGTTCACTGTGTTGGAAAGATATCTTTAAATACGGCCCGTATTTAATTATACGAACCGTAAAGTAGATCGTAAAGTGGAACGTGAAAAAACTTATCCTTAAGTTGAGCTCACAGTCTCGAAAATAGGATCCTTAAATATAGCCTGTATTCCTCTTTACGACCAGTAAACTTCAAGGGGTCAGTCGCATAACTATTGGGGTCCAAAGTGGTGCTTTCTGCCTAGGAAAGACATAACTAAATACGGACACGAAATACGGACCATAAACCACAATACTGACCGTATTTTATCAAGCTCAAACCGTATACTCAAGGTTCCTTTTCAATTCCAAATTTCATTTCATCCCACTTCCATTTCTCAAAATTTCTTGATCCTTAATTTATAGTCTTGTGTCCCTAGACCTTTGTTAGGGGGGGAAAAACGAATTCTTTTTTGTGATTTGATTTTGTTGTTTTTGAAGTTAGATTTGAGTTTATTGTGGTGGGAAACATCTGGAAACGAAATTTGAAGTCATTTGTGTAAGAATTGAACCTTCCACCATTAGAGGTTTATCAAAGCTTGAAGAACTCAAAGTGGGTTTAGTTGATTTTGGTGAAATTGAGCTTTGGTTCATATTGGGCTCTGTTGTCTAAGTGGTAAGGTGCTTAGATCTAAAAATTGGGGCAAAAACGAGTTGATTTGGACCACATTGGGTTTTTGAATTTTTTTCATTGTTCATCATTGTTCTTGGTGAAGAAGAAGATAAAAAGGAAAGTTAGATCCAAGGAATCCAAATCAAAAGTTAAAAAGTTGTTTTTCTAGCCAAAAAGGGTAAATTCAAGGTTGTGGGGGTTCCAAGACGCCAAATTCAGAAAATCTTACGCAAATCCCGAGGCAAATGACGTACAATGATATTCACTGAAGCATCTACAGAGTTCACTGTGTTGGAAAGATATCTTTAAATACGGCCCGTATTTCATTATACGGACCGTAAAGTAGATCGTAAAGTGGAACGTGAAAAACGTTATCCTCAAGTTGAGCTCACTGTCTCGAAAATAGGATCCCTAAATACAGCCCGTATTTCACTTTACGGACCGTATATCAGCTCGTAAAAAGTAGTGTCCAAAGTTGAGTATTCTGCCTCTTGGACTAATCCTTAAATACGATTGAAGTTTACGAACCGTATTCCCCTTTACGACCCGTAAACTTCAAGGGGTCAGTCGCATAACTGTTGGGTTTTTGAATGTTCTTCATTGTTCAAGATTGTTCTTGGTGAAGAAGAAGATAAATCGGAAAGTTAGATCCAAGGAATCCAAGGCAAAAGTAGAAAAGTTGTTTTTCTAGCCAAAAAGGGTAAATACAAGGTTGAGGGGGTCCCAAGAGGTCAGCATAATTCAGAAAATCTTATGCAAATCCCGAGGCAAACGAGGTACAATGATATTCACTAAAGAATCTAACCAATTCACTGTGTTGGAAAGATATCTTTAAATGAGGCCCGTATTTAATTATACGAACCGTAGTGTAGATCGTAAAGTGGAACGTGAAAAATTTATCCTCAAGTTGAGCTCACAGTCTCAAAAATAGGATCCTTAAATACAGCCCGGATTTCACTTTACGGACCGTATATCAGCTCGTAAAAAGTAGGGTCCAAAGTTGTGTATTCTGCCTCTCCGACTAATCCTTCAATACGATTGATGTTTACGAACCGTATTCCCCTTTACGACCCGTAAACTTCAAGGGGTCAGTCGCATAACTTTTGGGGTCCAAAGTGGAGCATTCTGCCTAGGAAAGACATCATTAAATACGGACCGTAAACCACAATACATCCCGTATCTTGTTGGTCGTAAAAGACAAGGAACATTCTGTTTCGGGCATCACTAAATACAGACACGAAATACGGACCGTAAACCACAATACGGACCGTATTTTGTGAAGCTCAAACTGTATACTCAAGTTTCCTTTTCAAGTCCAAATTTCATTTCATCCCACTTTCATTTCTCAAAATTTATTTATCCTTAGTTGATAGTCTTGTGTCCCTAGTCCTTTGTTAGGGGGAAAAAAATGAAAATTGTTTTGTGACTTGATTTTGTTGTTTTTGAAGTTAGATTTGAGTTTGTTGTGGTGGGAAACATCTGGAAACGAAATTTGAAGTCATTTGTGTAAGAATTGAAGCTTCCACCATTAGAGGTTCATCAAAGCTTGAAGAACTCAAAGTGGGTTTAGTGGATTTTGGTGAAATTGAGCTTTGGTTCATATTGAGCTTTGTTTTCTAAGTGGTAAGGAGATTAGATATAAAAATTGGGGCAAAAACGAGTTGATTTGGGCCACATTGGGTTTTTGAATGTTCTTCATTGTTCATCATTATTCTTGGTGAAGAAGAAGATAAAACGGAAAGTTAGATCCAACGAATCCAATTCAAAAGTTGAAAAGTTGTTTTTCTAGCCAAAAAGGGTAAATTCAAGGTTGAGGGGGTCCCAAGAGGTTAGCCAATTCAGAAATCTCACGCAAATCCCGAGGCAAACGACGTACAATGATATTCACTGAAGCATCTAAAGAGTTCACTATGTTGGAAAGATATCTTTAAATACGGCTCGTATTTGACTTTACGGACCGTATATCAGCTCGTGAAAAGTAGGGTCCAAAGTTGAGTATTCTGTCTCTCCGACTAATCCTTCAATACGATTGATGTTTACGAACCGTATTCCCCTTTACGACCCGTAAACTTCAAGGGGTCAGTCGCATTACTTTTGGGGTCCAAAGTGGAGCATTCTGCCTAGGAAAGACATCATTAAATACGGACCGTAAACCACAATACGGACTGTATTTTGTCAAGCTCAAACAGTATACTCAAGGAACCTTTTCAAGTCAGAATTTCATTTCATCCCACTTCCATTTCTCAAAATTTCTTGATCCTTAGTTGATAGTCTTGTGTCCCTAGATCTTTGTTAGCGGGGAAAATTTTTTGAAAATTGTTTCGTGATTAGATTTTGTTGTTTTTGAAATTAGATTTGAGTTTGTTGTGGCGGGAAACATCTGGAAACGAAATTTGAATTCATTTGGGTAAGAATTGAAGTTTCCACCAATAGAGGTTCATCAAAGCTTGAAAAACTAAAAGTGGGTTTAGTTGATTTTGGTGAAATTGAGCTTTGGTTCATATTAGGCTTTATTGTCTAAGTGGTAAGGAGCTTAGATCTAAAAATTGGGGCAAAAACGAGTTACTTTTCACCACATTGGGTTTTTTAATGTTCTTCATTGTTCTTGGTGAAAAAGAAGATAAAAAGGAAAGTTAGATCCAAGGAATCCAAGTCAAAAGTTGAAAAGTTGTTTTTCTAGCCAAAAAGGGTAAATACAAGGTTGAGGGGGTCCCAAGAGGTCAGCCTAATTCAGAAAATCTTACGCAAACCCCGAGGCAAATGAGGTACAATGATATTCACTAAAGCATCTAACGAGTTCACTGTGTTGGAAAGATATCTTTAAATACGGCCCGTATTTAATTATACGAACCGTAAAGTAGATCTTAAAGTGGAACGTGAAAAAACTTATCCTCAAGTTGAGCTCACAGTCTCGAAAATAGGATCCTTAAATACGGCCCGTATTTCACTTTACGGACCGTATATCAGCTCGTAAAAGGTAGGGTCCAAAGTTGAGTATTCTGCCTCTCGGACTAATCCTCAAATAATATTGAAGTTTACGAACCGTATTCCCCTTTACAACCCGTAAACTTCAAAGGGTCAGTAGCATAGCTTTTGGGGTCCAAAGTGGAGCATTCTCCCTAGGAAAGACATCATTAAATACGGACCGTAAACCACAATACATCCCGTATCTTGTTGGTCGTGAAAGGCAAGGAACATTCTGTTTTGGGCACCACTAAATACGGACCATAAACCACAATACGGACCGTATTTTGTCAAGCTCAAACCATATACTCAAGGTACCGTTTCAAGTCCAAATTTCATTTCATCCCACTTTCATTTCTCAAAATTTCTTGATCCTTAGTTGATAGTCTTGGGTCCCTAGTCCTTTGTTAGGGGGAAAAAAATTCGATTTATTTTTTGTGATTTGATTTTGTTGTTTTTGAAGTTTGATTTGAGTTTGTTGTGGTGGGAAACATCTGGAAACGAAATTTGATGTCATTTGGGTAAGAATTGAAGCTTCCACCATTAGAGGTTCATCAAAACTTGAAGAACTCAAAGTCGGTTTCGTTGATTTTGGTGAAATTGAGCTTTGGTTCATATTGGTCTTTGTTGTCTAAGTGGTAAGGAGCTTAGATCTAAAAATTGGGGCAAAAACGAGTTAATTTGGACCACATTGGGTTTTTTAATGTTCTTCATTGTTCATGGTGAAGAAGAAGATAAAAAGGAAAGTTAGATCCAAGGAATCCAAGTCAAAAGTTTAAAAGTTGTTTTTCTAGCCAAAAAGGGTAAATACAAGGTTGTGGGGGTCCCAAGAGGTCAGCCTAATTCAGAAAATCTTACGCAAACCCCGAGGCAAATGAGGTACAATGATATTCACTAAAGCATCTAACGAGTTCACTGTGTTGGAAAGATATCTTTAAATACGGCCCGTATTTAATTATACGAACCGTAAAGTAGATCTTAAAGTGGAACGTGAAAAAACTTATCCTTAAGTTGAGCTCACAGTCTCGAAAATAGGATCCTTAAATATAGCCTGTATTCCTCTTTACGACCAGTAAACTTCAAGGGGTCAGTCGCATAACTATTGGGGTCCAAAGTGGTGCTTTCTGCCTAGGAAAGACATAACTAAATACGGACACGAAATACGGACCGTAAACCACAATACTGACCGTATTTTATCAAGCTCAAACCGTATACTCAAGGTTCCTTTTCAAGTCCAAATTTCATTTCATCCCACTTCCATTTCTCAAAATTTCTTGATCCTTAGTTTATAGTCTTGTGTCCCTAGACCTTTGTTAGGGGGGAAAAAAACGAATTCTTTTTTGTGATTTGATTTTGTTGTTTTTGAAGTTAGATTTGAGTTTGTTGTGGTGGGAAACATCTGGAATTGTTCAAGATTGTTCTTGGTGAAGAAGAAGATAAATCGGAAAGTTAGATCCAAGGAATCCAAGGCAAAAGTAGAAAAGTTGTTTTTCTAGCCAAAAAGGGTAAATACAAGGTTGAGGGGGTCCCAAGAGGTCAGCATAATTCAGAAAATCTTACGCAAATCCCGAGGCAAACGAGGTACAATGATATTCACTAAAGAATCTAACCAATTCACTGTGTTGGAAAGATATCTTTAAATGAGGCCCGTATTTAATTATACGAACCGTAGTGTAGATCGTAAAGTGGAACGTGAAAAATTTATCCTCAAGTTGAGCTCACAGTCTCAAAAATAGGATCCTTAAATACAGCCCGGATTTCACTTTACGGACCGTATATCAGCTCGTAAAAAGTAGGGTCCAAAGTTGTGTATTCTGCCTCTCCGACTAATCCTTCAATACGATTGATGTTTACGAACCGTATTCCCCTTTACGACCCGTAAACTTCAAGGGGTCAGTCGCATAACTTTTGGGGTCCAAAGTGGAGCATTCTGCCTAGGAAAGACATCATTAAATACGGACCGTAAACCACAATACATCCCGTATCTTGTTGGTCGTAAAAGACAAGGAACATTCTGTTTCGGGCATCACTAAATACAGACACGAAATACGGACCGTAAACCACAATACGGACCGTATTTTGTGAAGCTCAAACTGTATACTCAAGTTTCCTTTTCAAGTCCAAATTTCATTTCATCCCACTTTCATTTCTCAAAATTTATTTATCCTTAGTTGATAGTCTTGTGTCCCTAGTCCTTTGTTAGGGGGAAAAAAATGAAAATTGTTTTGTGACTTGATTTTGTTGTTTTTGAAGTTAGATTTGAGTTTGTTGTGGTGGGAAACATCTGGAAACGAAATTTGAAGTCATTTGTGTAAGAATTGAAGCTTCCACCATTAGAGGTTCATCAAAGCTTGAAGAACTCAAAGTGGGTTTACTGGATTTTGGTGAAATTGAGCTTTGGTTCATATTGAGCTTTGTTTTCTAAGTGGTAAGGAGATTAGATATAAAACTTGGGGCAAAAACGAGTTGATTTGGGCCACATTGGGTTTTTGAATGTTCTTCATTGTTCATCATTATTCTTGGTGAAGAAGAAGATAAAACGGAAAGTTAGATCCAACGAATCCAAGTCAAAAGTTGAAAAGTTGTTTTTCTAGCCAAAAAGGGTAAATTCAAGGTTGAGGGGGTCCCAAGAGGTTAGCCAAATTCAGAAATCTCACGCAAATCCCGAGGCAAACGACGTACAATGATATTCACTGAAGCATCTAAAGAGTTCACTATGTTGGAAAGATATCTTTAAATACGGCTCGTATTTCATTATACGGACCGTAAAGTAGATCGTAAAGAGGAACGTGAAAAAAGTTATCCTCAAGTTGAGCTCACTGTCTCGAAAATAGGATCCTTAAATACGGCCCGTATTTCACTTTACGGACCGTATATCAGCTCGTAAAAAGTAGGGTCCAAAGTTGAGTATTCTGTCTCTCCGACTAATCCTTCAATACGATTGATGTTTACGAACCGTATTCCCCTTTACGACCCGTAAACTTCAAGGGGTCAGTCGCATTACTTTTGGGGTCCAAAGTGGAGCATTCTGCCTAGGAAAGACATCATTAAATACGGACCGTAAACCACAATACGGACTGTATTTTGTCAAGCTCAAACAGTATACTCAAGGAACCTTTTCAAGTCAGAATTTCATTTCATCCCACTTCCATTTCTCAAAATTTCTTGATCCTTAGTTGATAGTCTTGTGTCCCTAGATCTTTGTTAGCGGGGAAAAGTTTTTGAAAATTGTTTCGTGATTTGATTTTGTTGTTTTTGAAATTAGATTTGAGTTTGTTGTGGCGGGAAACATCTGGAAACGAAATTTGAATTCATTTGGGTAAGAATTGAAGTTTCCACCAATAGAGGTTCATCAAAGCTTGAAGAACTAAAAGTGGGTTTAGTTGATTTTGGTGAAATTGAGCTTTGGTTCATATTAGGCTTTATTGTCTAAGTGGTAAGGAGCTTAGATCTAAAAATTGGGGCAAAAACGAGTTACTTTTGACCATATTGGGTTTTTTAATGTTCTTCATTGTTCTTGGTGAAAAAGAAGATAAAAAGGAAAGTTAGATCCAAGGAATCCAAGTCAAAAGTTGAAAAGTTGTTTTTCTAGCCAAAAAGGGTAAATACAAGGTTGAGGGGGTCCCAAGAGGTCAGCCTAATTCAGAAAATCTTACGCAAACCCCGAGGCAAATGAGGTACAATGATATTCACTAAAGCATCTAACGAGTTCACTGTGTTGGAAAGATATCTTTAAATACGGCCCGTATTTAATTATACGAACCGTAAAGTAGATCTTAAAGTGGAACGTGAAAAAACTTATCCTCAAGTTGAGCTCACAGTCTCGAAAATAGGATCCTTAAATACGGCCCGTATTTCACTTTACGGACCGTATATCAGCTCGTAAAAGGTAGGGTCCAAAGTTGAGTATTCTGCCTCTCGGACTAATCCTCAAATACGATTGAAGTTTACGAACCGTATTCCCCTTTACAACCCGTAAACTTCAAGGGGTCAGTCGCATAGCTTTTGGGGTCCAAAGTGGAGCATTCTCCCTAGGAAAGACATCATTAAATACGGACCGTAAACCACAATACATCCCGTATCTTGTTGGTCGTGAAAGGCAAGGAACATTCTGTTTTGGGCACCACTAAATACGGACCGTAAACCACAATACGGACCGTATTTTGTCAAGCTCAAACCGTATACTCAAGGTACCTTTTCAAGTCCAAATTTCATTTCATCCCACTTTCATTTCTCAAAATTTCTTGATCCTTAGTTGATAGTCTTGGGTCCCTAGTCCTTTGTTAGGGGGAAAAAAATTCGAATTGTTTTGTGATTTGATTTTGTTGTTTTTGAAGTTAGATTTGAGTTTGTTGTGGTGGGAAACATCTGGAAACGAAATTTGAAGTCATTTGGGTAAGAATTGAAGCTTCCACCATTAGAGGTTCATCAAAGCTTGAAGAACTCAAAGTGGGTTTAGTTGATTTTGGTGAAATTGAGCTTTGGTTCATATTGGGCTTTGTTGTCTAAGTGGTAAGGAGCTTAGATCTAAAAATTGGGGCAAAAACGAGTTGATTTGGACCACATTGGGTTTTTGAATGTTCTTCATTGTTCATCATTGTTCTTGGTGAAGAAGAAGATAAAAAGGAAAGTTAGATCCAAGGAATCCAAGTCAAAAGTTGAAAAGTTGTTTTTCTAGCCAAAAAGGGTAAATACAAGGTTGAGGGGGTCCCAAGAGGTCAGCCAAATTCAGAAAATCTTACGCAAATCCCGAGGCAAATGAGGTACAATGATATTCACTGAAGCATCTAACGAGTTCACTGTGTTGGAAAGATATCTTTAAATACGGCCCGTATTTCATTATACGGACCGTAAAGTAGATCGTAAAGTGGAACGTGAAAAAAGTTATCCTCAAGTTGAGCTCACTGTCTCGAAAATAGGATCCTTAAATACGGCCCGTATTTCACTTTACGGACCGTATATCAGCTCGTAAAAAGTAGGGTCCAAAGTTGAGTATTCTGCCTCTCGGACTAATCCTTAAATACGATTGAAGTTTACGAACCGTATTCCCCTTTACGACCCGTAAACTTCAAGGGGTCAGTCGTATAACTGTTGGGGTCCAAAGTGGAGCATTCTGCCTAGGAAAGACATCATTAAATACGGACCGTAAACCACAATACGGCCCGTATCTTGTTGGTCGTAAAAGGCAAGGAACATTCTGTTTTGGGCATCACTAAATACGGACACGAAATACGGACCGTAAACCACAATACGGACCGTATTTTGTCAAGCTCAAACCGTATACTCAAGGTACCTTTTCAAGTCCAAATTTCATTTCATCCCACTTCCATTTCTCAAAATTTCTTGATCCTTAGTTGATAGTCTTGTGTCCCTAGTCCTTTGTTAGGGGGAAAAAAATCGAATTTTTTTTTTGTGATTTGATTTTGTTGTTTTTGAAGTTAGATTTGAGTTTGTTGTGGTGGGAAACATCTGGAAACGAAATTTGAAGTCATTTGGGTAAGAATTGAAGCTTCCACCATTAGAGGTTCATCAAAGCTTGAAGAACTCAAAGTGGGTTTAGTTGATTTTGGTGAAATTGAGCTTTGGTTCATATTGGGCTTTGTTGTCTAAGTGGTAAGGAGCTTAGATCTAAAAATTGGGGCAAAAACGAGTTGATTTGGACCACATTGGGTTTTTGAATGTTCTTCATTGTTCATCATTGTTCTTGGTGAAGAAGAAGATAAAAAGGAAAGTTAGATCCAAGGAATCCAAGTCAAAAGTTGAAAAGTTGTTTTTCTAGCCAAAAAGGGTAAATACAAGGTTGAGGGGGTCCCAAGAGGTCAGCCAAATTCAGAAAATCTTACGCAAATCCCGAGGCAAACGAGGTACAATGATATTCACTGAAGCATCTAACGAGTTCACTGTGTTGGAAAGATATCTTTAAATACGGCCCGTATTTCATTATACGGACCGTAAAGTAGATCGTAAAGTGGAACGTGAAAAAAGTTATCCTCAAGTTGAGCTCACTGTCTCGAAAATAGGATCCTTAAATACGGCCCGTATTTCACTTTACGGACCGTATATCAGCTCGTAAAAAGTAGGGTCCAAAGTTGAGTATTCTGCCTCTCGGACTAATCCTTAAATACGATTGAAGTTTACGAACCGTATTCCCCTTTACGACCCGTAAACTTCAAGGGGTCAGTCGCATAACTGTTGGGGTCCAAAGTGGAGCATTCTGCCTAGGAAAGACATCATTAAATACGGACCGTAAACCACAATACAGCCCGTATCTTGTTGGTCGTAAAAGGCAAGGAACATTCTGTTTTGGGCATCACTAAATACGGACACGAAATACGGACCGTAAACCACAATACGGACCGTATTTTGTCAAGCTCAAACCGTATACTCAAGGTACCTTTTCAAGTCCAAATTTCATTTCATCCCACTTCCATTTCTCAAAATTTCTTGATCCTTAGTTGATAGTCTTGTGTCCCTAGTCCTTTGTTAGGGGGAAAAAATCAAAAATTGTTTTGTGATTTGATTTTGTTGTTTTTGAAGTTAGATTTGAGTTTGTTGTGGTGGGAAACATCTGGAAACGAAATTTGAAGTCATTTGGGTAAGAATTGAAGCTTCCACCATTAGAGGTTCATCAAAGCTTGAAGAACTCAAAGTGGGTTTAGTTGATTTTGGTGAAATTGAGCTTTGGTTCATATTGGGCTTTGTTGTCTAAGTGGTAAGGAGCTTAGATCTAAAAATTGGGGCAAAAACGAGTTGATTTGGACCACATTGGGTTTTTGAATGTTCTTCATTGTTCATCATTGTTCTTGGTGAAGAAGAAGATAAAAAGGAAAGTTAGATCCAAGGAATCCAAGTCAAAAGTTGAAAAGTTGTTTTTCTAGCCAAAAAGGGTAAATACAAGGTTGAGGGGGTCCCAAGAGGTCAGCCAAATTCAGAAAATCTTACGCAAATCCCGAGGCAAACGAGGTACAATGATATTCACTGAAGCATCTAACGAGTTCACTGTGTTGGAAAGATATCTTTAAATACGGCCCGTATTTCATTATACGGACCGTAAAGTAGATCGTAAAGTGGAACGTGAAAAAAGTTATCCTCAAGTTGAGCTCACTGTCTCGAAAATAGGATCCTTAAATACGGCCCGTATTTCACTTTACGGACCGTATATCAGCTCGTAAAAAGTAGGGTCCAAAGTTGAGTATTCTGCCTCTCGGACTAATCCTTAAATACGATTGAAGTTTACGAACCGTATTCCCCTTTACGACCCGTAAACTTCAAGGGGTCAGTCGCATAACTGTTGGGGTCCAAAGTGGAGCATTCTGCCTAGGAAAGACATCATTAAATACGGACCGTAAACCACAATACGGCCCGTATCTTGTTGGTCGTAAAAGGCAAGGAACATTCTGTTTTGGGCATCACTAAATACGGACACGAAATACGGACCGTAAACCACAATACGGACCGTATTTTGTCAAGCTCAAACCGTATACTCAAGGTACCTTTTCAAGTCCAAATTTCATTTCATCCCACTTCCATTTCTCAAAATTTCTTGATCCTTAGTTGATAGTCTTGTGTCCCTAGTCCTTTGTTAGGGGGAAAAAATTCGAAAATTGTTTTGTGATTTGATTTTGTTGTTTTTGAAGTTAGATTTGAGTTTGTTGTGGTGGGAAACATCTGGAAACGAAATTTGAAGTCATTTGGGTAAGAATTGAAGCTTCCACCATTAGAGGTTCATCAAAGCTTGAAGAACTCAAAGTGGGTTTAGTTGATTTTGGTGAAATTGAGCTTTGGTTCATATTGGGCTTTGTTGTCTAAGTGGTAAGGAGCTTAGATCTAAAAATTGGGGCAAAAACGAGTTGATTTGGACCACATTGGGTTTTTGAATGTTCTTCATTGTTCATCATTGTTCTTGGTGAAGAAGAAGATAAAAAGGAAAGTTAGATCCAAGGAATCCAAGTCAAAAGTTGAAAAGTTGTTTTTCTAGCCAAAAAGGGTAAATTCAAGGTTGAGGGGGTCCCAAGAGGTCAGCCAAATTCAGAAAATCTTACGCAAATCCCGAGGCAAACGACGTACAATGATATTCACTGAAGCATCTAACGAGTTCACTGTGTTGGAAAGATATCTTTAAATACGGCCCGTATTTCATTATACGGACCGTAAAGTAGATCGTAAAGTGGAACGTGAAAAAAGTTATCCTCAAGTTGAGCTCACTGTCTCGAAAATAGGATCCTTAAATACGGCCCGTATTTCACTTTACGGACCGTATATCAGCTCGTAAAAAGTAGGGTCCAAAGTTGAGTATTCTGCCTCTCGGACTAATCCTTAAATACGATTGAAGTTTACGAACCGTATTCCCCTTTACGACCCGTAAACTTCAAGGGGTTAGTCGCATAACTATTGGGGTCCAAAGTGGAGCATTCTGCCTAGGAAAGACATCATTAAATACGGACCGTAAACCACAATACAGCCCGTATCTTGTTGGTCGTAAAAGACAAGGAACATTCTGTTTTGGGCATCACTAAATACGGACACGAAATACGGACCGTAAACCACAATACGGACCGTATTTTGTCAAGCTCAAACCGTATACTCAAGGTTCTTTTCAAGTCCAAATTTCATTTCATCCCACTTCCATTTCTCAAAATTTCTTGATCCTTAGTTGATAGTCTTGTGTCCCTAGTCCTTTGTTAGGGGGAAAAATTAAAATTGTTTTGTGATTTGATTTTGTTGTTTTTGAAGTTAGATTTGAGTTTGTTGTGGTGGGAAACATCTGGAAACGAAATTTGAAGTCATTTGGGTAAGAATTGAAGCTTCCACCATTAGAGGTTCATCAAAGCTTGAAGAACTCAAAGTGGGTTTAGTTGATTTTGGTGAAATTGAGCTTTGGTTCATATTGGGCTTTGTTGTCTAAGTGGTAAGGAGCTTAGATCTAAAAATTGGGGCAAAAACGAGTTGATTTGGACCACATTGGGTTTTTGAATGTTCTTCATTGTTCATCATTGTTCTTGGTGAAGAAGAAGATAAAAAGGAAAGTTAGATCCAAGGAATCCAAGTCAAAAGTTGAAAAGTTGTTTTTCTAGCCAAAAAGGGTAAATTACAAGGTTGAGGGGGGTCCTAAGAGGTCAGCCAAATTCAGAAAATCTTACGCAAATCCCGAGGCAAACGAGGTACAATGATATTCACTGAAGCATCTAACGAGTTCACTGTGTTGGAAAGATATCTTTAAATACGGCCCGTATTTCATTATACGGACCGTAAAGTAGATCGTAAAGTGGAACGTGAAAAAAGTTATCCTCAAGTTGAGCTCACTGTCTCGAAAATAGGATCCTTAAATACGGCCCGTATTTCACTTTACGGACCGTATATCAGCTCGTAAAAAGTAGGGTCCAAAGTTGAGTATTCTGCCTCTCGGACTAATCCTTAAATACGATTGAAGTTTACGAACCGTATTCCCCTTTACGACCCGTAAACTTCAAGGGGTCAGTCGTATAACTGTTGGGGTCCAAAGTGGAGCATTCTGCCTAGGAAAGACATCATTAAATACGGACCGTAAACCACAATACGGCCCGTATCTTGTTGGTCGTAAAAGGCAAGGAACATTCTGTTTTGGGCATCACTAAATACGGACACGAAATACGGACCGTAAACCACAATACGGACCGTATTTTGTCAAGCTCAAACCGTATACTCAAGGTACCTTTTCAAGTCCAAATTTCATTTCATCCCACTTCCATTTCTCAAAATTTCTTGATCCTTAGTTGATAGTCTTGTGTCCCTAGTCCTTTGTTAGGGGGAAAAAATCAAAATTGTTTTGTGATTTGATTTTGTTGTTTTTGAAGTTAGATTTGAGTTTGTTGTGGTGGGAAACATCTGGAAACGAAATTTGAAGTCATTTGGGTAAGAATTGAAGCTTCCACCATTAGAGGTTCATCAAAGCTTGAAGAACTCAAAGTGGGTTTAGTTGATTTTGGTGAAATTGAGCTTTGGTTCATATTGGGCTTTGTTGTCTAAGTGGTAAGGAGCTTAGATCTAAAAATTGGGGCAAAAACGAGTTGATTTGGACCACATTGGGTTTTTGAATGTTCTTCATTGTTCATCATTGTTCTTGGTGAAGAAGAAGATAAAAAGGAAAGTTAGATCCAAGGAATCCAAGTCAAAAGTTGAAAAGTTGTTTTTCTAGGCAAAAAGGGTAAATACAAGGTTGAGGGGGTCCCAAGAGGTCAGCCAAATTCAGAAAATCTTACGCAAATCCCGAGGCAAACGAGGTACAATGATATTCACTGAAGCATCTAACGAGTTCACTGTGTTGGAAAGATATCTTTAAATACGGCCCGTATTTCATTATACGGACCGTAAAGTAGATCGTAAAGTGGAACGTGAAAAAGTTATCCTCAAGTTGAGCTCACTGTCTCGAAAATAGGATCCTTAAATACGGCCCGTATTTCACTTTACGGACCGTATATCAGCTCGTAAAAAGTAGGGTCCAAAGTTGAGTATTCTGCCTCTCGGACTAATCCTTAAATACGATTGAAGTTTACGAACCGTATTCCCCTTTACGACCCGTAAACTTCAAGGGGTCAGTCGCATAACTGTTGGGGTCCAAAGTGGAGCATTCTGCCTAGGAAAGACATCATTAAATACGGACCGTAAACCACAATACGGCCCGTATCTTGTTGGTCGTAAAAGACAAGGAACATTCTGTTTTGGGCATCACTAAATACGGACACGAAATACGGACCGTAAACCACAATACAGACCGTATTTTGTCAAGCTCAAACCGTATACTCAAGGTTACCTTTTCAAGTCCAAATTTCATTTCATCCCACTTCCATTTCTCAAAATTTCTTGATCCTTAGTTGATAGTCTTGTGTCCCTAGTCCTTTGTTAGGGGAAAAAAAACGAAAATTGTTTTGTGACTTGATTTTGTTGTTTTTGAAGTTAGATTTGAGTTTGTTGTGGTGGGAAACATCTGGAAACGAAATTTGAAGTCATTTGGGTAAGAATTGAAGCTTCCACCATTAGAGGTTCATCAAAGCTTGAAGAACTCAAAGTGGGTTTAGTTGATTTTGGTGAAATTGAGCTTTGGTTCATATTGGGCTTTGTTGTCTAAGTGGTAAGGAGCTTAGATCTAAAAATTGGGGCAAAACGAGTTGATTTGGACCACATTGGGTTTTTGAATGTTCTTCATTGTTCATCATTGTTCTTGGTGAAGAAGAAGATAAAAAGGAAAGTTAGATCCAAGGAATCCAAGTCAAAAGTTGAAAAGTTGTTTTTCTAGCCAAAAAGGGTAAATTCAAGGTTGAGGGGGTCCCAAGAGGTCAGCCAAATTCAGAAAATCTTACGCAAATCCCGAGGCAAACGAGGTACAATGATATTCACTGAAGCATCTAACGAGTTCACTGTGTTGGAAAGATATCTTTAAATACGGCCCGTATTTCATTATACGGACCGTAAAGTAGATCGTAAAGTGGAACGTGAAAAAGTTATCCTCAAGTTGAGCTCACTGTCTCGAAAATAGGATCCTTAAATACGGCCCGTATTTCACTTTACGGACCGTATATCAGCTCGTAAAAAGTAGGGTCCAAAGTTGAGTATTCTGCCTCTCGGACTAATCCTTAAATACGATTGAAGTTTACGAACCGTATTCCCCTTTACGACCCGTAAACTTCAAGGGGTCAGTCGTATAACTGTTGGGGTCCAAAGTGGAGCATTCTGCCTAGGAAAGACATCATTAAATACGGACCGTAAACCACAATACGGCCCGTATCTTGTTGGTCGTAAAAGGCAAGGAACATTCTGTTTTGGGCATCACTAAATACGGACACGAAATACGGACCGTAAACCACAATACGGACCGTATTTTGTCAAGCTCAAACCGTATACTCAAGGTACCTTTTCAAGTCCAAATTTCATTTCATCCCACTTCCATTTCTCAAAATTTCTTGATCCTTAGTTGATAGTCTTGTGTCCCTAGTCCTTTGTTAGGGGAAAAAATCGAAAATTGTTTTGTGATTTGATTTTGTTGTTTTTGAAGTTAGATTTGAGTTTGTTGTGGTGGGAAACATCTGGAAAAGAAATTTGAAGTCATTTGGGTAAGAATTGAAGCTTCCACCATTAGAGGTTCATCAAAGCTTGAAGAACTCAAAGTGGGTTTAGTTGATTTTGGTGAAATTGAGCTTTGGTTCATATTGGGCTTTGTTGTCTAAGTGGTAAGGAGCTTAGATCTAAAAATTGGGGCAAAAACGAGTTGATTTGGACCACATTGGGTTTTTGAATGTTCTTCATTGTTCATCATTGTTCTTGGTGAAGAAGAAGATAAAAAGGAAAGTTAGATCCAAGGAATCCAAGTCAAAAGTTGAAAAGTTGTTTTTCTAGCCAAAAAGGGTAAATACAAGGTTGAGGGGGTCCCAAGAGGTCAGCCAAATTCAGAAAATCTTACGCAAATCCCGAGGCAAACGAGGTACAATGATATTCACTGAAGCATCTAACGAGTTCACTGTGTTGGAAAGATATCTTTAAATACGGCCCGTATTTCATTATACGGACCGTAAAGTAGATCGTAAAGTGGAACGTGAAAAAAGTTATCCTCAAGTTGAGCTCACTGTCTCGAAAATAGGATCCTTAAATACGGCCCGTATTTCACTTTACGGACCGTATATCAGCTCGTAAAAAGTAGGGTCCAAAGTTGAGTATTCTGCCTCTCGGACTAATCCTTAAATACGATTGAAGTTTACGAACCGTATTCCCCTTTACGACCCGTAAACTTCAAGGGGTCAGTCGTATAACTGTTGGGGTCCAAAGTGGAGCATTCTGCCTAGGAAAGACATCATTAAATACGGACCGTAAACCACAATACGGCCCCGTATCTTGTTGGTCGTAAAAGGCAAGGAACATTCTGTTTTGGGCATCACTAAATACGGACACGAAATACGGATCGTAAACCACAATACGGACCGTATTTTGTCAAGCTCAAACCGTATACTCAAGGTACCTTTTCAAGTCCAAATTTCATTTCATCCCACTTCCATTCTCAAAATTTCTTGATCCTTAGTTGATAGTCTTGTGTCCCTAGTCCGTTGTTAGGGGAAAAAAATTGTTTTGTGATTTGATTTTGTTGTTATTGAAGTTAGATTTGAGTTTGTTGTGGTGGGAAACATCTGGAAACGAAATTTGAAGTCATTTGGGTAAGAATTGAAGCTTCCACCATTAGAGGTTCATCAAAGCTTGAAGAACTCAAAGTGGGTTTAGTTGATTTTGGTGAAATTGAGCTTTGGTTCATATTGGGCTTTGTTATCTAAGTGGTAAGGAGCTTAGATCTAAAAATTGGGGCAAAACGAGTTGATTTGGACCACATTGGGTTTTTGAATGTTCTTCATCATTGTTCTTGGTGAAGAAGAAGATAAAAAGGAAAGTTAGAATCCAAGGAATCCAAGTCAAAAGTTGAAAAGTTGTTTTTCTAGCCAAAAAAGGGTAAATTACAAGGTTGAGGGGGTCCCAAGAGGTCAGCCAAATTCAGAAAATCTTACGCAAATCCCGAGGCAAACTGAGGTACAATGATATTCACTGAAGCATCTAACGAGTTCACTATGTTGGAAAGATATCTTTAAATACGGCCTGTATTCATTATACAGACCGTAAAGTATATTGTAGAGTGGAACGTGAAAACAGTTATCCTCAAGTTGAGCTCATTGTCTCGAAAATAGGATCCTTAAATAAGCCCGTATTTCACTTTACGGACCGTATATCATCTCGTAAAAGTAGGGTCCAAAGTTGAGTATTCTGCCTCTCGGACTAATCCTTAAATACGATTGAAGTTTACGAACCGTATTCCCGTTACGACCGTAAACTTCAAGGGGTCAGTCGTATAAGCTGTTGGGGTCCAAAGTGGAGCATTCTGCCTAGGAAAGACATCATTAAATATGGACCGTAAACCACAATACGACCCGTATCTTGTTGGTTGTAAAAGGCAAGGAACATTCTGTTTTGGGCATCACTAAATACAGACACGAAATACGGATCGTAAACCACAATATGGACCGTATTTTGTCAAGCTCAAACCGTATACTCAAGGTACCTTTTCAAGTCCAAATTTCGATTTCATCCCACTTCCATTCCTCAAAATTTCTTGATCCTTAGTTGATAGTCTTGTGTCCCTAGTCCTTTGTTAGGGGGAAAAAAATCGAAAATTGTTTTGTGATTTGATTTTGTTGTTTTTGAAGTTAGATTTGAGTTTGTTGTGGTGGGAAACATCTGGAAATGAAATTTGAAGTCATTTGGGTAAGAATTGAAGCTTCCACCATTAGAGGTTCATCAAAGCTTGAAGAACTCAAAGTGGGTTTAGTTGATTTTGGTGAAATTGAGCTTTGGTTCATATTGGGCTTTGTTGTCTAAGTGGTAAGGAGCTTAGATCTAAAAATTGGGGCAAAAACGAGTTGATTTGGACCACATTGGGTTTTTGAATGTTCTTCATTGTTCATCATTGTTCTTGGTGAAGAAGAAGATAAAAAGGAAAGTTAGATCCAAGGAATCCAAGTCAAAAGTTGAAAAGTTGTTTTTTCTAGCCAAAAAGGGTAAATTCAAGGTTGTGGGGGTTCCAAGAGGTCAGCCAAATTCAGAAAATCTTACGCAAATCCCGAGGCAAATGAGGTACAATGATATTCACTGAAGCATCTAACGAGTTCACTGTGTTGGAAAGATATCTTTAAATACGGCCCGTATTTCATTATACGGACCGTAAAGTAGATCGTAAGTGGAACGTGAAAAAGTTATCCTCAAGTTGAGCTCACTGTCTCGAAAATAGGATCCTTAAATACGGCCCGTATTTCACTTTACGGACCGTATATCAGCTCGTAAAAAGTAGGGTCCAAAGTTGAGTATTCTGCCTCTCGGACTAATCCTTAAATACGATTGAAGTTTACGAACCGTATTCCCCTTTACGACCCGTAAACTTCAAGGGGTCAGTCGCATAACTGTTGGGGTCCAAAGTGGAGCATTCTGCCTAGGAAAGACATCATTAAATACGGACCGTAAACCACAATACGGCCCGTATCTTGTTGGTCGTAAAAGGCAAGGAACATTCTGTTTTGGGCATCACTAAATACGGACACGAAATACGGACCGTAAACCACAATACGGACCGTATTTTGTCAAGCTCAAACCGTATACTCAAGGTACCTTTTCAAGTCCAAATTTCATTTCATCCCACTTCCATTTCTCAAAATTTCTTGATCCTTAGTTGATAGTCTTGTGTCCCTAGTCCTTTGTTAGGGGGAAAAATAAAATTGTTTTGTGATTTGATTTTGTTGTTTTTGAAGTTAGATTTGAGTTTGTTGTGGTGGGAAACATCTGGAAACGAAATTTGAAGTCATTTGGGTAAGAATTGAAGCTTCCACCATTAGAGGTTCATCAAAGCTTGAAGAACTCAAAGTGGGTTTAGTTGATTTTGGTGAAATTGAGCTTTGGTTCATATTGGGCTTTGTTGTCTAAGTGGTAAGGAGCTTAGATCTAAAAATTGGGGCAAAAACGAGTTGATTTGGACCACATTGGGTTTTTGAATGTTCTTCATTGTTCATCATTGTTCTTGGTGAAGAAGAAGATAAAAAGGAAAGTTAGATCCAAGGAATCCAAGTCAAAAGTTGAAAAGTTATTTTTCTAGCCAAAAAGGGTAAATACAAGGTTGAGGGGGTCCCAAGAGGTCAGCCAAATTCAGAAAATCTTACGCAAATCCCGAGGCAAACGAGGTACAATGATATTCACTGAAGCATCTAACGAGTTCACTGTGTTGGAAAGATATCTTTAAATACGGCCCGTATTTCATTATACGGACCGTAAAGTAGATCGTAAAGTGGAACGTGAAAAAAGTTATCCTCAAGTTGAGCTCACTGTCTCGAAAATAGGATCCTTAAATACGGCCCGTATTTCACTTTACGGACCGTATATCAGCTCGTAAAAAGTAGGGTCCAAAGTTGAGTATTCTGCCTCTCGGACTAATCCTTAAATACGATTGAAGTTTACGAACCGTATTCCCCTTTACGACCCGTAAACTTCAAGGGGTCAGTCGTATAACTGTTGGGGTCCAAAGTGGAGCATTCTGCCTAGGAAAGACATCATTAAATACGGACCGTAAACCACAATACGGCCCGTATCTTGTTGGTCGTAAAAGGCAAGGAACATTCTGTTTTGGGCATCACTAAATACGGACACGAAATACGGACCGTAAACCACAATACGGACCGTATTTTGTCAAGCTCAAACCGTATACTCAAGGTACCTTTTCAAGTCCAAATTTCATTTCATCCTACTTCCATTTCTCAAAATTTCATTGATCCTTAGTTGATAGTCTTGTGTCCCTAGTCCTTTGTTAGGGGGAAAAAAATTAAAAATTGTTTTGTGATTTGATTTTGTTGTTTTTGAAGTTAGATTTGAGTTTGTTGTGGTGGGAAACATCTGGAAATGAAATTTGAAGTCATTTGGGTAAGAATTGAAGCTTCCACCATTAGAGGTTCATCAAAGCTTGAAGAACTCAAAGTGGGTTTAGTTGATTTTGGTGAAATTGAGTTTTGGTTCATATTGGGCTTTGTTGTATAAGTGGTTAGGAGGTTAGATCTAAAAATTGGGGCAAAAACGAGTTGATTTGGACCACATTGGGTTTTTTTAATGTTCTTCATTGTTCTTGGTGAAGAAGAAGATAAAAAGGAAAGTTAGATCCAAGTAATTCAAGTCAAAAGTTGAAAAGTTGTTTTTCTGTCCAAAAAGGGTAAATTCAAGGTTGAGGGGGTCCCAAGAGGTCAGCCAAATTCAGAAAATCTTACGCAAATCCCGAGGCAAACGGGGTACAATGATATTCACTGAAGCAATTAATGAGTTCACTGTGTAGGAAAGATATCTTTAAATATGGCCCGTATTTCATTATACGGACCGTACAGTAGATCGGAAACTGAAACGCGAAAAAGTTATCCTCAAGTTGAGCTCACTGTCTCGAAAATACGATCCTTAAATATGGTTTGTGATTTGATTTTATTGCTTTTGAAGTTAGATTTGAGTTTGTTGTGGTGGGAAACATCTGGAAACGAAATTTGCAGTCATTTGGGTAAGAATTGAAGCTTCCACAAGTTGAGGTTCATCAAAGCTTTAAGAACTCAAAGTGGGTTTAGTTGATTTTGGTGAAATTGAGCTTTGGTTCATATTGGGCTTTGTTGTCTAAGTGGTAAGGAGCTTAGATCTAAAAATTGGGGCAAAAACGAGTTGATTTGGACCACATTGGGTTTTTGAATGTTCTTCATTGTTCATCATTGTTCTTGGTGGAGAAGTAGATAAAACGGAAAGTTAGATCCAAGGAATCCAAGTCAAAAGTTGAAAAGTTGTTTTTCTAGCCAAAAAGGGTAAATTCAAGGTTGAGGGGGTCCTAAGAGGTCAGCCATATTCAGAAAATCTTATGCAAATCCTGAGGCAAACGACGTAGAATGATATTCACTGAAGCATCTACCGAGTTCACTGTGTTGGAAAGATATCTTTAAATACGGCCTGTATTTCATTATACGGACCGTAAAGTAGATCGTAAAGTGGAACGTGAAAAAAGTTATCCTCAAGTTGAGCTCACTGTCTCGAAAATAGGATCCTTAAATACAGCCCGTATTTCACTTTACGGACCGTATATCAGCTCGTAAAAAGTAGGGTCCAAAGTTGAGTATTCTGCCTCTCGGACTAATCCTTAAATACGATTGAAGTTTACGAACCGTATTCCCCTTTACGACCCGTAAACTTCAAGGGGTCAGTCGTATAGCTGTTGGGGTCCAAAGTGGAGCATTCTGCCTAGGAAAGACATCATTAAATACGGACCGTAAACCACAATACGGCCCGTATCTTGTTGGTCGTAAAAGGCAAGGAACATTCTGTTTTGGGCATCACTAAATACGGACACGAAATACGGACCGTAAACCACAATACGGACCGTATTTTGTCAAGCTCAAACCGTATACTCAAGGTACCTTTTCAAGTCCAAATTTCATTTCATCCCACTTCCATTTCTCAAAATTTCTTGATCCTTAGTTGATAGTCTTGTGTCCCTAGTCCTTTGTTAGGGGGAAAAAAATTGTTTTGTGATTTGATTTTGTTGTTTTTGAAGTTAGATTTGAGTTTGTTGTGGTGGGAAACATCTGGAAACGAAATTTGAAGTCATTTGGGTAAGAATTGAAGCTTCCACCATTAGAGGTTCATCAAAGCTTGAAGAACTCAAAGTGGGTTTAGTTGATTTTGGTGAAATTGAGCTTTGGTTCATATTGGGCTTTGTTGTCTAAGTGGTAAGGAGCTTAGATCTAAAAATTGGGGCAAAAACGAGTTGATTTGGACCACATTGGGTTTTTGAATGTTCTTCATTGTTCATCATTGTTCTTGGTGAAGAAGAAGATAAAAAGGAAAGTTAGATCCAAGGAATCCAAGTCAAAAGTTGAAAAGTTGTTTTTCTAGCCAAAAAGGGTAAATACAAGGTTGAGGGGGTCCCAAGAGGTCAGCCAAATTCAGAAAATCTTACGCAAATCCCGAGGCAAACGAGGTACAATGATATTCACTGAAGCATCTAACGAGTTCACTGTGTTGGAAAGATATCTTTAAATACGGCCCGTATTTCATTATACGGACCGTAAAGTAGATCGTAAAGTGGAACGTGAAAAAAGTTATCCTCAAGTTGAGCTCACTGTCTCGAAAATAGGATCCTTAAATAAGCCCGTATTTCACTTTACGGACCGTATATCATCTCGTAAAAAGTAGGGTCCAAAGTTGAGTATTCTGCCTCTCGGACTAATCCTTAAATACGATTGAAGTTTACGAACCGTATTCCCCTTTACGACCCGTAAACTTCAAGGGGTCAGTCGTATAGCTGTTGGGGTCCAAAGTGGAGCATTCTGCCTAGGAAAGACATCATTAAATACGGACCGTAAACCACAATACGGCCCGTATCTTGTTGGTCGTAAAAGGCAAGGAACATTCTGTTTTGGGCATCACTAAATACGGACACGAAATACGGACCGTAAACCACAATATGGACCGTATTTTGTCAAGCTCAAACCGTATACTCAAGGTACCTTTTCAAGTCCAAATTTCATTTCATCCCACTTCCATTTCTCAAAATTTCTTGATCCTTAGTTGATAGTCTTGTGTCCCTAGTCCGTTGTTAGGGGGAAAAAATTGTTTTGTGATTTGATTTTGTTGTTATTGAAGTTAGATTTGAGTTTGTTGTGGTGGGAAACATCTGGAAACGAAATTTGAAGTCATTTGGGTAAGAATTGAAGCTTCCACCATTAGAGGTTCATCAAAGCTTGAAGAACTCAAAGTGGGTTTAGTTGATTTTGGTGAAATTGAGCTTTGGTTCATATTGGGCTTTGTTGTCTAAGTGGTAAGGAGCTTAGATCTAAAAATTGGGGCAAAAACGAGTTGATTTGGACCACATTGGGTTTTTGAATGTTCTTCATTGTTCATCATTGTTCTTGGTGAAGAAGAAGATAAAAAGGAAAGTTAGATCCAAGGAATCCAAGTCAAAAGTTGAAAAGTTGTTTTTCTAGGCAAAAAGGGTAAATACAAGGTTGAGGGGGTCCTAAGAGGTCAGCCAAATTCAGAAAATCTTACGCAAATCCCGAGGCAAACGAGGTATAATGATATTCACTGAAGCATCTAACGAGTTCACTGTGTTGGAAAGATATCTTTAAATACGGCCCGTATTTCATTATACGGACCGTAAAGTAGATCGTAAAGTGGAACGTGAAAAAAGTTATCCTCAAGTTGAGCTCACTGTCTCGAAAATAGGATCCTTAAATACAGCCCGTATTTCACTTTACGGACCGTATATCAGCTCGTAAAAAGTAGGGTCCAAAGTTGAGTATTCTGCCTCTCGGACTAATCCTTAAATACGATTGAAGTTTACGAACCGTATTCCCCTTTACGACCCGTAAACTTCAAGGGGTCAGTCGTATAGCTGTTGGGGTCCAAAGTGGAGCATTCTGCCTAGGAAAGACATCATTAAATACGGACCGTAAACCACAATACGGCCCGTATCTTGCTGGTCGTAAAAGGAAAGGAACATTCTGTTTTGGGCATCACTAAATACGGACACGAAATACAGACCGTAATACACAATACGGACCGTATTTTGTCAAGGTCAAACCGTATACTCAAGGTACCTTTTCAAGTCCAAATTTCATTTCATCCCACTTCCATTTCTCAAAATTTCTTGATCCTTAGTTTATAGTCTTGTGTTCCTAGTCCTTTGTTAGGGTAAAAAAATTGTTTTGTGATTTGATTTTGTTGTTTTTGAAGTTAGATTTGAGTTTGTTGTGGTGGGAATCATCTGGAAATGAAATTTGAAGTCATTTGGGTAAGAATTGAAGCTTCCACCATTAGAGGTTCATCAAAGCTTTAAGAACTCAAAGTGGGTTTAGTTGATTTTGGTGAAATTGAGCTTTGGTTCATATTGGGCTTTGTTCTCAAAGTGGTAAGGAGCTTAGATCTAAAAATTGGGGCAAAAACGAGTTGATTTGGACCACATTGGGTTTTTGAATGTTCTTCATTGTTCATCATTGTTCTTGGTGAAGAAGAAGATAAAAAGGAAAGTTAGATCCAAGGAATCCAAGTCAAAAGTTGAAAAGTTGTTTTTCTAGGCAAAAAGGGTAAATACAAGGTTGAGGGGGTCCCAAGAGGTAAGCCAAATTCATAAAATCTTACGCAAATCCCGAGGCAAATGAGGTACAATGTTATTCACTGAAGCATCAAACGAGTTCGCTGTGTTGGATAGACATCTTTAAATACAGAAAGTATTTCATTATACGGACCGTAAAGTAGATCGTAAAGTGGAACGTGAAAAAAGTTATCCTCAAGTTAAGCTCATTGTCTCGAAAATAGGATCCTTAAATAAGCCCGTATTTCACTTTACGGACCGTATATCATCTCGTAAAAGGTAGGGTCCAAAGTTAAGTATTCTGCCTCTCGGACGAATCCTTAAATACGATTGAAGTTTACGAATCGTATTCCCCTTTACGACCCGTAAACTTCAAGGGGTCAGTCGTATAGCTGTTGGGGTCCAAAGTGGAGCATTCTGCCTAGGAAAGACATCATTAAATACGGACCGTAAACCACAATACGGCCCGTATCTTGCTGGTCGTAAAAGGAAAGGAACATTCTGTTTTGGGCATCACTAAATACGGACACGAAATACAGACCGTAAACCACAATACGGACCGTATTTTGTCAAGGTCAAACCGTATACTCAAGGTACCTTTTCAAGTCCAAATTTCATTTCATCCCACTTCCATTTCTCAAAATTTCTTGATCCTTAGTTTATAGTCTTGTGTTCCTAGTCCTTTGTTAGGGTAAAAAAAATGTTTTGTGATTTGATTTTGTTGTTTTTGAAGTTAGATTTGAGTTTGTTGTGGTGGGAATCATCTGGAAATGAAATTTGAAGTCATTTGGGTAAGAATTGAAGCTTGCACCATTAGTGGTTCATCAAAGCTTGAAGAACTCAAAGTGGGTTTAGTTGATTTTGGTGAAATTGAGCTTTGGTTCATATTGGGCTTTGTTATCTAAGTGGTAAGGAGCTTAGATCTAAAAATTGGGGCAAAAACGAGTTGATTTGGACCACATTGGGTTTTTGAATGTTCTTCATTCTTCATCATTGTTCTTGGTGAAGAAGAAGATAAAAAGGAAAGTTAAATCCAAGGAATCCAAGTCAAAAGTTGAAAAGTTGTTTTTCTAGGCAAAAAGGGTAATTACAAGGTCGAGGGGGTCCTAAGAGGTCAGCCAAATTCATAAAATCTTACGCAAATCCCGAGGAAAACGAGGTACAATGTTATTCACTGAAGCATCTAACGAGTTCACTGTGTTGGAAAGATATCTTTAAATACGGCCCGTATTTCAATATACAGACCGTAAAGTAGATTGTAAAGTGGAACGTGAAAAACGTTATCCTCAAGTTGAGCTCATTGTCTCGAAAATAGGATCCTTAAATAAGCCCGTATTTCACTTTACGGACCGTATATCATCTCGTAAAAAGTAGGGTCCAAAGTTGAGTATTTTGCCTCACGGACAAATCCTTAAATACGATTGAAGTTTACGAACCGTATTCCCCTTTACGACCTGTAAACTTCAAGGGGTCAGTCGTATAGCTGTTGGGGTCCAAAGTGGAGCATTCTTCCTAGGAAAGACATCATTAAATACAGACCGTAAACCACAATACGGCCCGTATCTTGTTGGTCGTAAAAGGCAAGGAACATTCTGTTTTGGGCATCACTAAATACAGACACGAAATACGGACCGTAAACCACAATACGGACCATATTTTTTCAAGCTCAAACCGTATACTTAAGTTACCTTTTCAAGTCCAAATTTCATTTCATCCCCCTTCCATTTCTCAAAATTTCTTGATCCTTAGTTGATAGTCTTGTGTCCCTAGTCCGTTGTTAGGGGGGAAAAATTGTTTTGTGATTTGATTTTGTTGTTATTGAAGTTAGATTTGAGTTTGTTGTGGTGGGAAACATCTGGAAACAAAATTTGAAGTCATTTGGGTAAGAATTGAAGCTTCCACCATTAGAGGTTCATCAAAGCTTGAAGAACTCAAAGTGAGTTTAGTTGATTTTGGTGAAATTGAGCTTTGGTTCATATTGGGCTTTGTTGTCTAAGTGGTAAGGAGGTTAGATCTAAAAATTGGGGCAAAAACGAGTTGATTTGGACCACATTTGTTTTTTGAATGTTCTTCATTGTTCATCATTGTTCTTGGTGAAAAAGAAGATAAAAAGGAAAGTTAGATCCAAGGAATCCAAATCAAAAGTTGAAAAGTTGTTTTTCTAGGCAAAAAGGGTAAATACAAGGTTGAGGGGGTCCCAAGAGGTCAGCCAAATTCAGAAAATCTTACGCAAATCCCGAGGCAAACGAGGTTCAATGTTATTCACTGAAGCATCTAACGAGTTCACTGTGTTGGAAAGATATCTTTAAATATGGCCCGTATTTCATTATACGGACCGTAAAGTAGATCGTAAAGAGGAACGTGAAAAATGTTATCCTCAAGTTCAGCTCACTGTTTCGAAAATAGGATCCTTAAGTACGGCCCGTATTTCACTTTACGGACCGTATATCAGCTCGTAAAAAGTAGGGTCCAAAGTTGAGTATTCTGCCTCTCGGACTAACCCTTAAATACGATTGAAGTTTACGAACCGTATTCCCCTTTACGACCCGCAAACTTGAAGGGGTCAGTCGTATAGCTGTTGGGGTCCAAAGTGGAGCATTCTGCCTAGGAAAGACATCATTAAATACGGACCGTAAACCACAATACGACCCCTATCTTGTTGGTCGTAAAAGGCAAGGAACATTCTGTTTTGGGCATCACTAAATACGGACACGAAATACGGACCGTATTTTTTCAAGGTCAAACCGTATACTCAAGGTACCTTTTCAAGTCCAAATTTCATTTCATCCCACTTCCATTTCTCAAAATTTCTTGATCCTTAGTTGATAGTCTTGTGTCCCTAGTCCTTTGTTAGGGTAAAAAAAATGTTTTGTGATTTGATTTTGTTGTTTTTGAAGTTAGATTTGAGTTTGTTGTGGTGGGAATCATCTGGAAATGAAATTTGAAGTCATTTGGGTAAGAATTGAAGCTTCCACCATTAGTGGTTCATCAAAGCTTGAAGAACTCAAAGTGGGTTTAGTTGATTTTGGTGAAATTGAGCTTTGGTTCATATTGGGCTTTGTTGTCTAAGTGGTAAAGAGCTTAGATCTAAAAATTAGGGCAAAAACGAGTTGATTTGGACCACATTGGGTTTTTGAATGTTCTTCATTGTTCATCATTGTTCTTGGTGAAGAAGAAGATAAAAACGAAAGTTAGATCCAAGGAATCCAAGTCAAAAGTTGAAAAGTTGTTTTTCTAGGCAAAAAGGGTAAATACAAGGTTGAGGGGGTCCCACGAGGTAAGCCAAATTCATAAAATCTTACGCAAATCCCGAGGCAAACGAGGTACAATGTTATTCACTGAAGCATCAAACGAGTTCGCTGTGTCGGATAGACATCTTTAAATACAGCCAGTATTTCATTATGCGGACCGTAAAGTAGATCGGAAAGTGGAACGTGAAAAAAGGTATCCTCAAGTTAAGCTCATTGTCTCGAAAATAGGATCCTTAAATTGTCACGACCCAGCCCCGTGGGCCGCGACTGGCGCCCTACTTGGGCACCCAGACCTGGTTACATATTCCAGTTACATACAAACGATTAGCCAAAGCCAGTAAGGCTACATAAACAGACTTGGACCATTTCCAGGAAAATTTCGGCAGAGTTTCCTCTGTTTTACGGACTACCCAGTATATCCTGCACGCAGAAAATACCAACAAAAGCCACTCAGGGCTAACAGGACAATATATATACATATATCAAACGCGGACTGGCCGCCTCGGCGTATAGAATCGCCTAATCAAAACATGCGGACTGGCCGCCTCAGTATATGAGAATCGCACAACGACATGTTCACATAACCATACCTAAGGACCATAACCCACAACCCTGTCCACAGACCTCTAACAGACCGACAGAATCATATGGCGGGACAGGGCCCCGCCGTACCCAAACAGCCAAATATACAAAATATATACAGCAACAGATGTCTATACCAGAAGTGGACTCCGGGTCAAGTAGGAGTACTCCGAGATAGCAGAAAAGTGGAGCCTACAATGGGGGATCACCAATGTCTGTACCTGCGGGCATAAAACGCAGCCCCCCGCAGAAAAGGGGGTCAGTACGAAATATGTACTGAGTATGTAAAGCACGGAGTACAGAAATATGGATCAAAACTGATAGCAAACCAGACAGTAAAGTGGAGTATAAACCGGTACATCAAAATCAGTGTCAAAATCACATACATATACGTAATGCAAATGAAATCATGCAAACGTTACAGAACGTGGTCGCCACTCCGACGCAGGCGCCACACACAGCATAACACCAGAAGGTTTCAAATCTCCGTACATCCCCGAACACAAACATAATCATAGGTGAGCGTATTGCATCACGAGCCATATCACAGCATAACTCCAAACGGTCCTGGCCCTATGGCGAAGCCTCGGGAACCGTAGCACAGCATACGACCGAATTATCACAAAGCGCACGAATCAAAACCGGCCCGGGAACCGGTGAACGAAGTCATAACAAGGCACGAGCGGAGTCGTGAGCGGACAATGCAAATCATATTTCAAAATAGTCTTTCAAAACATGATAGTCTCATAAATTATTTCATAATACAAAATAATCGCATACTTAGTCAATATAAAGTTCCATTTCACGAAACATTTCCAAGGTAGTACGTATAGCTCAAAACGTAACTTAACATATCGTAACATTCAAAATACATCCCGTAGGAGGAAGTTCCAAAATCGAAAGTGCTATTCCAAACGTTATTCAAAAGGACAGCCCAATGAGACACATAGGGCGTCTCGGGGTTAGCGGGCCCACCTCGAGTCAAGTGAGGTGACGAACATATTTTTACGAACATTTATATGCCAGGGGTCATACATAATCATTACTAGGTTACCCGACCACATTTCGATAGGTTGGAGGCGAATGGTGGCATTCTAGCCAAAATAGAGCCCTTAGGCTTCAATTGAATTGAATGAATAGTAACTTTTCTGTGGATCGGGTTTCGAGGAACAAAAATGATCCGGAGGGTCTCATATTCGACTAACATACTAGGATATGCCAAATGAAGGAGTGGGAAGCTTTACATACCTCACAGACGTCGTAAGCCCTTCCAAAAGTCCAGTCCCGATTCGTCAAAAATCTGCAAATGGTCAAAGTTACCAATTGAGATTCTTAGGCTTAAAATTTCCATTAACTTGATTTTTGTCTACCGAAATTTCGGCAGCATTTCCCCTATAAATCTAACACCCCCGAGACTTAGCTCGGCTCAAAATACACCAACTACAACAACCCAAACGTCACAGCAACGCAACTACAATTTAAAGCATTCTAGTTTCAAGATTCTACCTTAATACACAAGTCGACAATTTTCATTCAAATTTCACAATTTCTAAACTTATGTCTACATTATGGTATTCATTCACTCACTTAAAATTATTCAATCACATTCCAACTACAATCCAAGCCATACACCAAAAATTGCTCCAAGACCCACAACTTCCCCATAACCATCGAAACTCACAACAAACGTTCTAACTTGTGTCATTTCATTCCGAATTCATTAATATCAACCATAAATCATATTTAAAGCCTTTAGCATCAAAGATATACAATGATATACACAGTTATACCGAAGGTATACACTTTCCGATAACGTCCAAAACCATTTCCCAACGCCACTTTAGTTCATCAATCGATTATTTATGACATAAAAGTCACGACGACGCATTAAGCAGACTAAGCAAGATCAATTCACATTTATTTCCTCTTCTTAAGGGCACACGGCCACCACACCAATCACACACACACACACGGCTTCATACACACCATCAAACAACGGAATTCTCGTCTATTACCAATCCTTAACACATTTATGTCAATTCCATAACATTAAAAGGGCCAAATTCTTACCTTTCTTTGAAATTTCAATTCGCCGCACACGTCGCTCTTTCGCCAAACCAATTATATCAAGTTGGAGAGCGTCTCGAACTTACTACGAATATGAGAGAAACAAGATTTTTAGATTAAACACAAGGCAAGAAAAAAAAATTTGAAGGAGGGGAAAGGGGTTCGGCCGAGAGGGAGTATTATGATTTCTTGGAAATTTTGATCTTGTTTTCTAGAAAATCCCAAGCATTTGCATCATATATATCCACTTAATAGTCATGTGCATAGCACATGACATAAACTAATGGATTTGGGCTTTGCCATGGCCGGCCCTCACTTGATTTTTGGGCCTTGTTTTTGCATTGAATTATCTTGGGCCCAATTCTTAAAATGCCCCGTTTTGAAATTCCCGAAACTAATTTACGGAGTTCCAAATTTATCCTTGGCCCTTCCCGAGGTTTTAGCATTTAAAGATTCCACAACCAACATAGCCATATTCACAAAAATTAAATTAGGTCCTTCTAACACCCGAGTCATAATTATTTCACGATTTTTAATTATACGAAAACGCGGGATATAACATTCTCCCCCCCTTAAGAACATTCGTCCCCGAATGTTAAACAATTCTTACGAAGGCTCACAAACATAACGGGAAAACCATCTTTATATAGCACAAATGGTCCATCCGTTCATTAATATAACAAATTCAAAAGTTTACATTACGAGAGGCGTAGGGAATAAATGGGGGTATTTCTTCTTCATCTCATCCTCCGCCTCCCAAGTCATCTCCTCCCGATTATTGTTGCGCCACAGGACTTTGACAGAAGGCACCTCCTTAGTGCGCAACCTCCTCACCTGACGATCCAGGATAGATACAGGCTGCTCGTCATAAGACAATTGCTCCGTCACCTGAAGATCATCTACTGGGAATATCCTGGAAGGATCACCAATACATTTCCGCAGCATAGACACATGAAATACCGGGTGTACGGCCTCCAAGTCGGATGGTAAGTCTAGCTCATAGGCGACCTCGCCTATCTTTCGAACAATCTGATACGGCCCAATGTACCGGGGGCTCAACTTACCCTTCCTACCGAACCTCATAACACCCTTCATGGGCGATACCTTCAGGAATACCCAGTCGCCAATCTGGAACTCTAACGGTCGACGTCGTCTATCTGCATAAGCTTTCTGTCGACTCTGAGCAGCCAATAGTCGTTCCCGAATAAGTTTTACCTTTTCTACAGCTTCCTGGATCACATCAGGCCCAATCAGCTTAGTCTCGCCGACGTCAAACCAGCCAATGGGAGACCTGCATCTCCTGCCATAGAGGGCCTCGTACGGAGCCATCTGAATACTGGAATGATAACTGTTATTATAAGCGAACTCAATAAGCGGCAAATGATCATCCCAGCTGCCCCTGAAATCAATAACGCAGGCCCGTAACATATCCTCGAGCGTCTGAATAGTGCGCTCGGCCTGCCCGTCGGACTTAGGGTGAAAAGTTGTACTAAGACTCACCTGAGTCCCTAGTCCCTCCTGAAATGACCTCCAGAAATTTGCTGTAAACTGGGCACCTCGGTCAGTAATAATAGATATAGGGACTCCGTGAAGTCTGACTATCTCTCTGATATATAATCTGGCATAGTCCTCAGCCGAATAAGTAGTTCGAACCGGGAGGAAATGGGCCGATTTCGTCAGCCTGTCAACAATAACCCAAATAGAATCATACCTGCGTGGAGTACGCGGTAACCCAACGACGAAATCCATATTAATCAACTCCCATTTCCAGGCTGGAATTTCCATCTCCTGTAACAATCCACCGGGCTTCTGATGCTCGATCTTAACTTGCTGGCAGTTCGGGCACTGACTAACAAACTCAGCAATATCTTTCTTCATGCCGTCCCACCAATACAAACACCTGAGGTCCCGATACATTTTAGTGGAACCAGGATGAACAGAATACCGTGCATTATGGGCCTCGCCCATAATCTGCCGCCGTAAGCCCGCAACGTCCGGTACACAGAATCTGCCGTCATATAATAATACTCCGTCAGGCGAGATCTCAAACTGAGTCTTGGCTCTATTAAGAGCCACATCTCTGTACTGAATCAAAAGAGGATCCTCAAATTGGCGCTGCTTTACCTCCTGAATAATAGATGACTCGGCAACTGGACGAACAGAAATCCCAGAATCTCCAGAATCTGCCAAACGAACTCCAAGGCTGGCCAGCTGATGAATATCACGAACCAAGTCTTTCTTACCAGACGGTACATCAGCCAAGCTGCCCATAGACTTGCGGCTAAGCGCATCTGCTACTACATTGGCTTTCCTCGGATGGTACAGAATATCAACGTCGTAATCCTTTAGTAGCTCCAACCATCTCCGCTGCCGTAAATTTAGCTCCTTCTGCTTAAAAATATACTGGAGACTCTTATGGTCCGTATAGATATCAACATGGACCCCATATAAATAATGCCGCCAAATCTTCAAAGCATGAATCACTGCGGCCAACTCAAGGTCATGAGTGGGATAGTTCCTCTCGTGCGGTCTGAGCTGCCGGGAAGCATAGGCTATGACTCGACCGTGCTGCATCAATACACAACCTACCCCAATACCAGAGGCGTCACAATAAACAACATACCCATCAGATCCCTCTGGAAGAGCCAAAACTGGAGCTGTAATCAATTTTTCTTTCAGCATCTGAAAGCTGCGCTCACAGGCATCTGTCCACTGGAACTTTGCTGCTTTCTGGGTGAGCCTCGTCAGTGGTGCTGCAATAGAAGAAAAATCCTCCACGAACCTGCGATAATACCCAGCCAATCCCAGAAAACTGCGCACCTCTGTCGGTGTAGTAGGCCTGGGCCAATTCTGTACAGCCTCTATCTTCTGCGTATCGACCCGAATACCATCTGCGCTGACAATATGGCCCAAGAATGCCACAGAAGTTAACCAGAATTCACATTTGGAGAATTTAGCGTATAACTGCTGTTGACGGAGAATACCAAGCACCGTCCTCAGATGATCTGAATGCTCCTCGGCTGATCGCGAGTAAATCAGAATGTCATCAATAAACACAATAACGAACATATCCAGAAAAGGCCGAAATACCCGATTCATCAGATCCATAAATACCGCTGGAGCATTAGTCAGCCCGAAAGACATAACTCTGAACTCATAATGCCCGTACCGGGTCCTGAAAGCAGTCTTCGGGATATCTGACTCCCGCACTCGCACCTGATGATAGCCTGAGCGCAAATCTATCTTTGAAAAATGTCTGGCTCCCTGCAACTGATCAAACAAATCATCGATCCGGGGAAGGGGATATTTATTCTTTATAGTCACCTTATTTAGCTGCCGGTAATCAATACACATCCGCAGTGACCCATCTTTCTTTCTGACAAACAATACCGGTGCTCCCCAGGGTGATGTGCTGGGTCTAATAAAGCCCTTATCCAGCAAATCTTTCAGCTGCTCTTTCAACTCCTTCAACTCGGCTGGTGCCATCCTGTACGGAGGAATAGATATAGGCTGCGTATCCGGCATCAACTCTATAGCGAAATCGATCTCCCGCTCAGGCGGAAGGCCAGGAAGCTCGTCAGGAAAAACATCTGGAAACTCACTGACGACCGGAACAGACTGAAGGGTAGGTACCTCAGCTGCAGTATCGTGCACACGAACCAAATGATAGATATACCCCTTCTGGATCATCTTCTTAGCCTTGAGGTATGAAATAAACTTACCCCTCGGCGATGCTGTAGATCCGAACCACTCTATAACTGGTTCCCCTGGAAACTGAAAACGGACTACCTTTTTCTGGCAGTCAACATTAGCATAACAGGAAGCTAACCAGTCCATACCCATAATAACATCAAACTCGAGCATGTCTAACTCTACCAAATCAGCCTTAGTGCTACGATCATATATAGTCACAGGACAATCCCTATAAACCTGCCTCGCTATAACATAATCCCCAACTGGCGTAGCTACCTCAAATGGCTCTATAGGCTCAGACACTACTCCAATTTTACTAGCTACGAGCGGGGAAATATATGATAAAGTAGAACCAGGGTCAATCAATGCATATACAGATCTGGAGAAAACCAGCAATGTACCTGTGACGACGTTTGGCGAAGCCTCCTGATCCTGGCGGCTGGCCAAAGCATATATGCGGTTCGAAGGACCGCTAGAACCTGCAACGCCACCGCGGCCTCGACCGCGTCCCGCCGATGTCGGCACACCTCGCCCTGCAGGGCGTGCAACAGATGGAGCAGATGATGAACCGGCGGCTGACCCTGTCGGCTGAGCCACACTACCGGAACCGCTGGCCAACGGACAATCTCTCATAAAATGGCCCTGACCGCCGCACGTAAAACAAGCTCCTGTAGCTCGATAACACTCCCCTGGATGAGACTTCCCGCAATGAGAACAACGGGGCCTAGGTGGTCTGGGCTGGCTGGGGCCTCTGGACACCTGTGGACCTGCCGCTCTGGAGCCCTGACCTGCCCCAGACGGTCCCGCACTATCAAATCTCCGACCGCCTGACTGAGTACTCTGGCCGGGTGGAGGTAGCTGTCTGCCTGACTGCCGCTGCTGAGGCTGTCCGCCTCGAGAATCCCCGGAATAACCTGCGAACCTAGCCCTCTTGGGCGGCCTCCTGTCACGATCTCTAGTGGACTGATCTGCTCGGTACCTGTCCTCCATCCCCTGAGCATACGCCTGTAATCTGGCGATATCCATATCTGTCCGTGATGCCATCGACATACAGGACTCAACTAAGTAACGGTCCAGCCCGATCACATATCGGTGCATCCGGTCAGCCATCTCTGCCACTATAGCCGGAGCATATCGGGCCAGTGAATCAAACTCCAGGTTATACTCACGAACACTCCGGCCCCTCTGTCGAATCTGCAAAAACCTGTCCACTCTCGCCCTCCGCAACTCTGGAGGCAAAAAGTGGCTGAGAAAAGCAGCCTCAAACTCGTCCCAAGTGGCTGGGGAAGCACCCCGGCCTCTAGCTAGCTCCCAAGACTCGTACCAGTGAGCAGCAACATCCCGTAGCCTGTGCGAAGCCAGCTCAACAGACTCGGTCTCTGAAGCCCTGACCAAATCTACTGAGCGTCGCATCCCCCTAATAAAGTCATGAGGGTCCTCGTCGGGCTTAGACCCGGAAAACTCTGGAGGGCCACATAATAAGAACTCCCGAACCCTCAGGCTGTCCCGCCTGCCATCATCATCATCCCTCCGGCCGTGTCTCTGAGCCTGTCCCGCTACCAGGGTAGTCAGTAACTGCACAGCCTCTGTCAATGTCCTGTCATCCGCCCCTGACTGAGGAGCTGGAGCTGCGGGCGCTGGAGTCGCTGGAGCTGCTGAGGGACCTGCTCCAGGCTCTGCCGGTGGTGTAATGGATCCCTCTGACTGAAGTGTAATACCGGGCATAGTCTGAGCTCGAGCTCGGGTAACGGTGACTCTCGGTGCCCGACTAGTCTCTGCCACTTTCGCCTTGCCCTTCTGGGCCGCCGTTGCCTTTTTCGGAGGCATCACTGCAAACATAACAACGAATTAGATCAGAATCACCCTAATAGCACAGCTCTATCGCACGATCTAAGATTTCGAATGAAAGTAACATCCTAAATGTCCTGTAGCCTCCCGTTTATAGATGTGGTGCACAACACACCGATAAACAAGACTCTACTAGACACGATCTGTGGACACTCCGAGGACAAACCGCTTTGATACCACTTTTGTCACGACCCAGCCCCGTGGGCCGCGACTGGCGCCCTACTTGGGCACCCAGACCTGGTTACATATTCCAGTTACATACAAACGATTAGCCAAAGCCAGTAAGGCTACATAAACAGACTTGGACCATTTCCAGGAAAATTTCGGCAGAGTTTCCTCTGTTTTACGGACTACCCAGTATATCCTGCACGCAGAAAATACCAACAAAAGCCACTCAGGGCTAACAGGACAATATATATACATATATCAAACGCGGACTGGCCGCCTCGGCGTATAGAATCGCCTAATCAAAACATGCGGACTGGCCGCCTCAGTATATGAGAATCGCACAACGACATGTTCACATAACCATACCTAAGGACCATAACCCACAACCCTGTCCACAGACCTCTAACAGACCGACAGAATCATATGGCGGGACAGGGCCCCGCCGTACCCAAACAGCCAAATATACAAAATATATACAGCAACAGATGTCTATACCAGAAGTGGACTCCGGGTCAAGTAGGAGTACTCCGAGATAGCAGAAAAGTGGAGCCTACAATGGGGGATCACCAATGTCTGTACCTGCGGGCATAAAACGCAGCCCCCCGCAGAAAAGGGGGTCAGTACGAAATATGTACTGAGTATGTAAAGCACGGAGTACAGAAATATGGATCAAAACTGATAGCAAACCAGACAGTAAAGTGGAGTATAAACCGGTACATCAAAATCAGTGTCAAAATCACATACATATACGTAATGCAAATGAAATCATGCAAACGTTACAGAACGTGGTCGCCACTCCGACGCAGGCGCCACACACAGCATAACACCAGAAGGTTTCAAATCTCCGTACATCCCCGAACACAAACATAATCATAGGTGAGCGTATTGCATCACGAGCCATATCACAGCATAACTCCAAACGGTCCTGGCCCTATGGCGAAGCCTCGGGAACCGTAGCACAGCATACGACCGAATTATCACAAAGCGCACGAATCAAAACCGGCCCGGGAACCGGTGAACGAAGTCATAACAAGGCACGAGCGGAGTCGTGAGCGGACAATGCAAATCATATTTCAAAATAGTCTTTCAAAACATGATAGTCTCATAAATTATTTCATAATACAAAATAATCGCATACTTAGTCAATATAAAGTTCCATTTCACGAAACATTTCCAAGGTAGTACGTATAGCTCAAAACGTAACTTAACATATCGTAACATTCAAAATACATCCCGTAGGAGGAAGTTCCAAAATCGAAAGTGCTATTCCAAACGTTATTCAAAAGGACAGCCCAATGAGACACATAGGGCGTCTCGGGGTTAGCGGGCCCACCTCGAGTCAAGTGAGGTGACGAACATATTTTTACGAACATTTATATGCCAGGGGTCATACATAATCATTACTAGGTTACCCGACCACATTTCGATAGGTTGGAGGCGAATGGTGGCATTCTAGCCAAAATAGAGCCCTTAGGCTTCAATTGAATTGAATGAATAGTAACTTTTCTGTGGATCGGGTTTCGAGGAACAAAAATGATCCGGAGGGTCTCATATTCGACTAACATACTAGGATATGCCAAATGAAGGAGTGGGAAGCTTTACATACCTCACAGACGTCGTAAGCCCTTCCAAAAGTCCAGTCCCGATTCGTCAAAAATCTGCAAATGGTCAAAGTTACCAATTGAGATTCTTAGGCTTAAAATTTCCATTAACTTGATTTTTGTCTACCGAAATTTCGGCAGCATTTCCCCTATAAATCTAACACCCCCGAGACTTAGCTCGGCTCAAAATACACCAACTACAACAACCCAAACGTCACAGCAACGCAACTACAATTTAAAGCATTCTAGTTTCAAGATTCTACCTTAATACACAAGTCGACAATTTTCATTCAAATTTCACAATTTCTAAACTTATGTCTACATTATGGTATTCATTCACTCACTTAAAATTATTCAATCACATTCCAACTACAATCCAAGCCATACACCAAAAATTGCTCCAAGACCCACAACTTCCCCATAACCATCGAAACTCACAACAAACGTTCTAACTTGTGTCATTTCATTCCGAATTCATTAATATCAACCATAAATCATATTTAAAGCCTTTAGCATCAAAGATATACAATGATATACACAGTTATACCGAAGGTATACACTTTCCGATAACGTCCAAAACCATTTCCCAACGCCACTTTAGTTCATCAATCGATTATTTATGACATAAAAGTCACGACGACGCATTAAGCAGACTAAGCAAGATCAATTCACATTTATTTCCTCTTCTTAAGGGCACACGGCCACCACACCAATCACACACACACACACGGCTTCATACACACCATCAAACAACGGAATTCTCGTCTATTACCAATCCTTAACACATTTATGTCAATTCCATAACATTAAAAGGGCCAAATTCTTACCTTTCTTTGAAATTTCAATTCGCCGCACACGTCGCTCTTTCGCCAAACCAATTATATCAAGTTGGAGAGCGTCTCGAACTTACTACGAATATGAGAGAAACAAGATTTTTAGATTAAACACAAGGCAAGAAAAAAAAATTTGAAGGAGGGGAAAGGGGTTCGGCCGAGAGGGAGTATTATGATTTCTTGGAAATTTTGATCTTGTTTTCTAGAAAATCCCAAGCATTTGCATCATATATATCCACTTAATAGTCATGTGCATAGCACATGACATAAACTAATGGATTTGGGCTTTGCCATGGCCGGCCCTCACTTGATTTTTGGGCCTTGTTTTTGCATTGAATTATCTTGGGCCCAATTCTTAAAATGCCCCGTTTTGAAATTCCCGAAACTAATTTACGGAGTTCCAAATTTATCCTTGGCCCTTCCCGAGGTTTTAGCATTTAAAGATTCCACAACCAACATAGCCATATTCACAAAAATTAAATTAGGTCCTTCTAAC